>NW_016811709.1:15855-17478 GCF_001698545.2 Rhinopithecus bieti
TGCCTATGACTTTAATTGTTTTGATTTTAGATCCCAAAATATGTGAGAACATGTGATGTTTGTCTTTCTGTATCCGATTTATTTCACTTAACATAATGACCTTTAGTTCCATCCATGTCGCTGCAAATGACACAATCTCATTTTTTTTTTTTTTTTTTTTTTGTTATGGCTTAATGGTACTTCATCGTGTATATATACCACATTTTCTTTATTCATCTGTTGACAGACATTTAGTTCGCTTCCAAATCCTGGCTATTGTGAACAGTGCTGCAAAAAATATGGGAGTGCAGATATTTCTTCATTATACTGTCTTCCTGTCCTTCAGGTATATAACCAACAGTGGGATTGCTGGATCATATGGTAGCTCAATTCTCAGATTTTGAGAAACCTTCAAACTATTCTCCATAGTGGTTGTATGAATTTACATTCCTATAAAGAGTATATGACAGTCCCCTTTTTTCCACATTCTTGCCTACATTTGTTATTGCCTGTTTTTGGATGTAAGTCATTTGTACTAAGGTGAGATGACATCTCATTGTAGTTTTGATTTACACTTCTCTAATGATTAATGATGATCACTTTTTTATATGCCTGTTTGCTATTTGTATACCTTCTTTTGAGAACTATCTATTCAAATATTTTGACCATTTTTGATCAAATTATTAGATTTTTTTCCCTATAGAGTTGAGCTCTTTACATATTCTGATTGTTTATCCCTTGTCAGATGGGTTGTTTGCAAATATTTCTCCCATAATATAATATTTGTCTCTTCACTTTGTTGATAGTTTCCATTGCTGTGCAGAAGCTTTTAACTTGATGTGATCCCATTGTCCATTTTTGTGTGGTTGCCTGTGCTTTTGGGGTATTGCTCAAGAAATTTTGCCCAGAAGAATGCCCGAGAGAGTTTCTCCAATGTTTTCATGTAGCAATTTCATAGACTAAGGTTTTAATTTAAGTATTTAATCCATTTGAATTTGATTTTGCATAAGGTGAGAGTCATGGACCAAGTTTCATTCTTTGGCATAGGGATATCCAGTTTAACCAGCACCATTTATTGAAGAGACTCTCTTTTACCCAGTCTATGTTCTTGGTACTTTTGTTGAAAATGAGTTCACTGTAGCTCTGTGAATGTATTTCTGGGTTCTCTATTCTGTTCCATTGGTCTAGGTCTGTTCTTTTGCCAGTACCATGCCGCTTTGGTTATTTTAACTCTATAATGTAATTTGAAGTCAGGTAGTGTGATTCTTTCAGTTCTGCTCTTTTTGCTCAGGATAGCTTGGGATATTCTGGGCCTTTTGTGATTCCGTATATATTTTAGGATTGTTTTTTCTATTTCAGTGAAGAGTGACATTGGAAGCTGGGTGCAATGGCTCACGCCTGTAATCCCAGTACTTTGGGAGGAAGAGGTGGGCAGATCACAAGGTCAAAAGATCGAGACCATCCTGGACAACATGGTGAAACCCTATCTGTACTAAAAATACAAAAATTAGCTGGGTGTGGCACCTGTAGTCATAGATACTCGGGAGGCTGAGGCAGGAGAACCGCTTGAACATGGGAGGTGGAGGTTGCAGTAAGCCGAGATCATGCCACTGCATTCCAAGTGAGACTCTGTCTCAAAAAAAA
>NW_016811709.1:18997-37937 GCF_001698545.2 Rhinopithecus bieti
GTTGGAATTTAGATAGGGATTGCATCGAATCTGTAGATTGCTTTTGGTAGTATGGCCATTTTAGCAATATTAACTCTTTCAATTTGTGAACACAGAATATCTTTCCATTTTTTGTGTGTGTTCTCCTTAAATTTTGTCAGTGCTTTATCATTTCCATTGTAGAGAGTTTTTGGCTTTTGGTTTAATTTCTTTGCAACTAAATTTAGTTTTGTCTATTGTAAATAGATATACATTTTAAATTTCTTTTTCAGATCATTCACTTTTGGCATATAGAAATGCTACTCATTATTGTATGTTGATTTGATATCCTGTACCTTTACTGAATTTATTAGCTCTTGGAGTTTTTTTATGTGGAGTCTTCGGGTTTTTCCAAATACAAGATCATATCATCTGCAAACAAGGGTATTTCGACTTCTTCCTTTCCAATTTAGATGTCCTCTATTTCTTTCTCTGATCTGATTGCTCCAGCTAGGACTTACAGTACTATGGTAAATAACAGTGGTAAAAGTGGACATCCTTGTTGCATTCCAAATCTAAGAGGAAATGCTGTTAGTTTTCCCCTATTCAGTGCAATATTAACTGTGTCTATCTTGTATGACTTTTATTGCATTGAGGTATGTTCTCACTACAGCCTGTTTTTTTAGGTTTTTATCATGAATGGATGTTGAAATTTATCAAATGGCTTTTTAGCATCCATTGAAACAAACATATGGCTTCTTACCTTCATTCTGTTGGTATGATGTATCAAATTTATTCATTTGAGTATGTCCAACTATCCTTGCTTCCCAGGGATAAATTCCACTTGGGCATGATAAATGGTCTTTTAATGCATTTTGAATTTGATTTTACAGTATTTTGTCGAGAACTTTTCATTAAAATTTATCAGTAATATTGGCCTATAGATTTTTTCTTTTTTTAAAAAAATTATTTTGATGTATCTCTGTCAGGTTTTAGTTCAGGGTAATGCTGGCCTCGTAGAGTGAGTTTGGAAGCATTCCCTCCTCTTTAATTTTTTGGAACAGTTTGAGTGGGCTTGGTATTAGTTCTTCCTTAATGTTTTTTTAGAATTCTACAGTGAGGCCTTCAGGTTCCAGGCCTTCCTTTACAGGGAGACTTTTTATTATGGCTTTGATCTTGTCACTTGTTATTGGTTAGTTCAGATTTAAGATTTCTATGTGTTTCAATTTGGTAGCTTGTATCTGTCTGGTTATTTATCTATTTCTTTGAGATTTTCCAATTTATTGTCATATAGTTGCTCATAGTAGCCACTAATGATCCTCTAAATTTGTGTGCTATCAGTTGTTATGTTTCCTTTTTCATCCCTGATTTTATTTGGGTCCTTTTTTTTCCCTTAGCCTGGCTAAAGGTTTATCAATTTTTTATTATTTCAAGAAAATTTTAATTGATCTTTTGCACCATTTTCTTCATTTCAATTTTATTTATTTCTGCTGTTATATTTATTATTTATTCTTCCAATTTTGCGTTTGGTTTGCTCTTGCTTTCCTAGTTTTAAAAAAATTCATAGATAAGTGATTTATCTGAAGTTTTTTCATTTTTAAAAAATGTGGGCAGTTATATTTACTAGCTATAAATTTTCTTCTTAGTCCTGCTTTTGCTGTTTTATAGGTTTTGGTATATTGTGTTTTCATTATAACTTCTTTCAAACAATTTGCAAATGTCTTCTTGATTTTTTTCATTGACTCACTGGTCATTAAGAAACAGATTGTTTAGTTTCCATGTGCTTCTATAGTTTCTAAAATTCTTCTTGGTTTTGATTTCTAGTTTTACATCATTGTGGTCAGAGTAGTTGCTTGATAATATTTCAATTTTTTGAATGTTTGTGACCTAACATATGGTCTCTCCTTGAGAATGATCAATGTGCTCAGGAGGAAAATGTGTGTTCTACAGCTATTGGATGAAATAATCTGTAAATTTCTATTTGCTACATTTGTCCTACAGTGCAGATTAAGTCAAAAGTTACTTTGTGTACTTTCTGTTGGAGAGATCTCTCCAATGCTGAAAATAGAATGCTGAAGTATCCCGCTATCATTGTACTGGTGTCTAGCTTGCTCTTTAGTTCTAGTAATATTTACTTTACATATCCGGTTACCCGAGTGTTGGGTGCATATATAGTCACAATCATTAATCCTCTTGCTGATTTGACCCCTTTAGCCGTATATAATGACCTTCTTTGTCTGTTCTTTTTCAAGATCTGGTAGATATGCTTCACTTTTTTTTATTCTTATTTATTTTGTCTTTTCTGATTTTGTATTTTCAAATAGCCTGTCTTCAAGCTGACTAATTCTTTTCTCTGCTTGATCAATTTGACTATTAAGAGACTCTGATACAGTCTCCGGCCTGCTAATTGTATTTTTCAACTCTAATTTTTGCTTAATATTTTTTAATTACTTCAATCTTTTTGTTAAATTTACCCAACAGAAGTCTGAATTTCTTTTCTGTGTTATCTCAAATTTCATTGAGTTTCCTCAAAACAGCTATTTTGAATTCTCTGTCTGAAATGTCACATACCTCAGTTTCTCTAGTTTTTTCCCTGGTGTCTTATTTAGTTCATTTGGTGAGATCATGTTTTCCTGGATGGTGTTGATGCTTGTTAATGTTATTTGGTATCTGGCATTGAAGAGTTAGGAAGTTATGGTAGTCTTCAAAGACTGGTCTTGTGCTTGTCCTTCTTGGGAAGCTTTTACATGTATTCAAAGGGTTCAAAGGGACTTGGGTCCTAATCCCAATAACAATGAGGTGTTTGTAGACTTGTAGTCCTACTGCCAACATAGTCTTTGATGATTCATTAACGTTTTCTCATCAGGCAAAGACTCTTGTTCTTTTTTTTTTTTTTTTTTTTNTGTAGTCCTACTGCCAACATAGTCTTTGATGATTCATTAACGTTTTCTCATCAGGCAAAGACTCTTGTTCTTTTTTTTTTTTTTTTTTGAGATGGGGTCCCCCTCTGCCGCCCAGGCGGGGGTGGAGGGGGTGGGTCTCCGCTCACTGCAAGCTCCGCCTCCCGGATTTACGCCGTTCTCCTGCCTCAGCCTCTCGAGTAGCTGGGACTACAGACGCCCGCCACCTCGCCCAGCTAGTTTTTTTTGTATTTTTTAGTAGAGACGGGGTTTCACCGTGTTAGCCAGGATGGTCTCGATCTCCTGACCTCGTGATCCGCCCGTTTCGGCCTCCCAAAGTGCTGGGATTACGGGCTTGAGCCACCGCGCCCGGTCGACTCTTGTTCTTTTCTCTTACGTTCTCCCAAACAGAGTCTCTCTCTCTCTCTCTCTCTCTCTCTCTCTCTCTCTCTCTCTCTCTCTCTCTCTCTCTCTCTCTCTCTCCTTATCCACCTGGAACTGGGGTTAAGGTGACGTAAGCACAACTGTGCCCACTATCACTAGGACTGCACTGGGTTCGACCTAAAACCAGCACAGCATTGGGTCTTTCTCAGTGTCCTTCCCTTCAGGGCTGTGAGTTCCTCCAGGACCCGAGCATGTCCAGAAATGTTGTCTGGGAACCAGAGATTGGAATTTAAAACCTTAGTAATTTCCTTGATGCTCTATTCCTCTTCAGCTGAGTTTGCAGTCAAACCACAACACAAAGTTCTTCTGTTCTTTTCTCTCCTTTCCACAGACAGAGGAGTCTCTCTCTGTGGTCATTATGACCACCAGTCCATGGGGGGTTGTGCTTGGTACCCTGTAATGTTCACTTAAAGGTCAAAGTCTCTTCCATCAGTGTATGGTAAATGGTGCCAAGCCTGGGACTCATCCTTCAAGGAAGTAGGTTTCCCTCTGGCCCATGGAAAGTCCAGAAATTAGGCCTTGACTCAAGGACCCGAAGTGCCTGCAAGTTTCTCTAACCTACTATGCCCAAACTGGAAACTAGGGTGCAAGGTAACGTCCCCTTTACTTTTCCCTCTGCTTTTCTCAAACAGGAGACTTTCACCATAGTCAGCACAACTGAGAATGTGCTTCGTTTCCCTTGTAGCCAGCACATCTCATAGCCCAAGGCCCCTGGTATACTTCCTGGGTATTGCTAGTGGTTATTCAGGGCCCGGGGGTCCTTAGTCAGCAGGTGAAGAATCCTGCCAGGACTGGGTTCTTACCTTCAAGGAAGCAGGTTCCATTTTGGCCCAGGGTGTATCTAGAAATGCCATCTGGGAACTAGGTCCTGGAAAATTAGATCTCACAACTATGCCCTGTTTCTTATCCTACTGTGGCTCATCTGGTATCCAAGATGCAAGACAAAGTCCTCTTTACTCTTTGCTCTTCTCTCCTTAAGGAGAACAAAGCACTGTCATTGTTATGAGCTACATTGTCTGGGGTTGGGGGAGGACTGGTGCAAGCCATTTCAGAGGAGTGCCAGCTCATGTTGCCCTAGGTCATGTGCCACCCTAGTTCACTGCCTCTAATCCCAGTTTAGAACTACAAGTTGCCTAGAAATGCAGATTTTGTGTCTTAGACTACATTTCCAGTTTACCTAGAACCCAGAGCACTTCATCCTACCATAGCGAGGCTTGCTGAAAAACTCAAGTTCCAACCACTGTGATGAGCAATTTCCCTCTGGCTAGGGCTGGTCCAAATACTGCCTCCATGCATGCGTGCTGGTTGAGCCCAGCATGATTTTATTCTCCATTGTGACAGGGCAGCACTGAGTTCAATGTAAAATCCTCCAGTCACTGTGCTCTCCCTCCCCTACATACATAGATTATCTCTCTATGCTTCATTGCCACTGCTGGGGTGCAAGAGATAGGTGGCTTCAGTGATCTGAGACTGTCTCTCCTGCTCTCCTCAATGTTTCTATTAGTGATATGAAATTAAAACCAGGTACTAAGATTACTCACCTGAATTTTGGTTCTTTTTTAGCTATTTTGTTTTTGTTTCTGTGCAGATAGTTGTTAAAATTTGGTGTTTCATGAAGGGGCATGAACTGTGTAGGCTTTTATTCCACTATCTTGCTCCACCTCTATTATATTTTATTTTAATATATTCAGGAGGTACATGTGCATGTTTGTTACATGGATATATTGTGTAATGGTGCGGTTTGGGCTTCTAGTGTACCCATTATCTGAAGAGTAGACATCATACCCAAAAGGTAATTTTCCAACCTTCACTTCATTTAGAGAGTTTGCATTGTCTATTGTTTCTATCTTTATGTCCACGTGTACCCATTGTTTAGCTCTGACTTATGAGTGAGAATCCCACAAGTGGTATTTGATTTTCCACTTCTAAGTTATTTCACTTTGGATAATGGCCTACAGCTCCATCCATGCTGCTATAAAAGACATCATGTCATTATTTTTTATGGCTACATAGCACTCTATGGTATACAGATACCACATTTTCTTTATGCAGTCATCCACTGATGCACACATAAGTTGATTTCATGACTTTGATATTGTAAATAGTCTTACAATAAACATACAAGTGCAGGTCTTTTTGATAAAATTATTTATTTTCTTGTGGGTAAATACCCAGTAGTGGGATTGCTGGTTTGAATGGTATTTCTATCTCGCATTCTCTGAGAAGTCGCTATACTATTTTCCATTGAGATTGTACTAATTTATATTTCTACCAACAGTGTATAGGCATTCCCTTTTCCCTGCATTCTCACCAAGATCTGTTAATTTATGAAATTTTAATAATAGCCATCTGACTGATGTGAGGTGGTGTCTTCTTGTGGTCTTAATTTGCATCTCTCTGATGATCAGTGATGTTGATTAATATCTACAATATAAAGCAATGTGCTAAGGATATAAATAGACATATCATAGAAAAAAAACCAAAATGGTTAACAGACATATGAAAGCTGATGTTAACTCTGTCATCAGAAAATTTTACATTAAAACAGCAATGCACATTGCTTTAGAGTACACCAATAAGAATATACACATGAGAAGGTATGAGGAAACCAAATGTTAGCAAAGATTAAGAAAAACACCTGAAGTCTAATACCTGTCTCATGAGATACAGACTGGTACAGACATTCTGTTGGCTACATCAGAATTAGTAAACAAAATTACACACAAAGTGTATGCCCAATCTTATGCCTGGACTAATACCCAAAAGTAATATGTGTACAAATTCACAAAAGGTCACATACAAAGATATACATCACAGCATACCTTGTGGAAACAGGGTTAGTGGCAACTTTGAGGTCCATTATTTGGAAAGATAAATAAAATACAGTAGTCGTATACTATTGAATACTATACTTAAATCTGAATTAATGAACTTAAGGTCAAATAGTAACCTAATTAGATCTTTAAAATATGCTATTGGTTGAAGAAAATAATCAATGATACCTATCGAAAATAACATTTACATATGTTTCAATGGAAAGCATACCAATATAAACTGTTTACAGATACAAGTGACATAAAATGAGTTCCTATGGGGAGAAAGAGAAAAATGGAAATGGAAGTCAATGATGACCAGATGAAAGAAAAAAAAAAAAAGATAAAAGTGAAATCAAACCAAAGAGGAATCTAGCAATGATAATATGCTATGGGCTGAAAAGTGCAATTGACTTGTCCCTCTGTATTTGATGTCCAAAATCCCAAAGCAAAAACAAACATATAAACAGATGAAGGGGCAGATATGAGAAATGTGGAATTTTATAAAGAAGAAAGTGACAAAATTTGACTCTCCTATGTGCCTAAAAATTCAGGTTACCAAGGATGACCCCCAAGATTTAAACTCAGGTTGCATAAGAGATTATTGACTCGTGGATTGAAAAGTAAATGGAGTCTGTTATAACGCTTGCATTGAATAACAGAAATTCACTGAAGGTGGTTTCCCGTACTATAATTGAGGAAAATATCCATTTATCATTACACTCATCACTGAAAATGGCATGAATATATCAAATGAAATTTTCTCAAAGCAAGAAACTATTAATTTTTACATCTTAAGTTCCTAGCATGGTGCCTAGCATACATGAAGCACTCAAGAAGTGTTCAGTTCATTTGAAACTGAACATAAGTTTCAAAGTCATTTGTTGTGCTTATTTTCTCTGTTAATATGACATTAAAATAGCTGAAAAAAAAACATGTTTATAGAACAATGCCAACAGTTCGTCTATATCCACATAACACTAACGTGTCTGTTTGTAAAGATAGGAAATGCAATAAGAACTACCACATAGGCTGAATTTTTGTTGTTTGTTGCTCAGTGTGATTTGTATGAACTAAATGAGAGCTGTGAACAGAGACCAGATTTTCTGAATATTGTTTCCCACTTAGAGTGTGCCAGATCAGCGTATACTTGAATAGTGATTCCAACGCTACAAAGTCAGAAAATTCCTTTTCAAAATATTTGTCTAGTTGCTTTCCTGAAATATGGGAGTTATTAATAGTAAATGAGAAAAGTGACCAAAGACAACAATGAATTTTTCTTGAACTAGTGGAGGAAGTTTTACTCAATTCAGTGCTTTGTAATTTAGGGACTGCATGCTGCCCAGGTTTCAGGTGGTCTGAACTAAAGATAAGCCACCATAAAAGGGATGCAGGTTTTCCATTCCACTTGTATTACTGCTGTATTAAACCTATGACCTACAGGAAACACCATCATTATTGTCTGTTAATGATCATAGAACTCTGATTATGCAACAGAACAGAATTTAAAATTTTTGACAACTAATGCTATTAAAGCGATATCAGTAATTTGCTTAAAGCTTTATTGTTTTGTGAAAAGCATTTATATCTAATAATCTTACAACAATTTTATTACCAAAAAAAAGTCATTATTATGCCCACTAGCCAATTGGGTAAACTAAATGACAGGAAAGTGAAATGGCGATCTCAAAGTCACACAACTAATTAGTGACAGTGCTTGAGCTGGAACTCAGATCTTCTGGTACAATTCTCTACCTATAAAACTTTCTATAACCATGTTTTCTCCCTAAATATTGAGTATGAAAGGAAATAAAAATAGAATTGCTCCCACATGTTTGCATCAGTTTCTGACTTTTTTAGGCCTTATTACCATTTTACAATTGGAGAAACTGAAGTACAGAAAAAATTAAGGAATTTTCCAATGCACTCATGTAATAAGGTCAAAAATTTAGATTAAAATACAGTCAGTCTAGTTTCATATATTATCAGGTATGAAAGCACATTATAAAGCTATTGTAATTAAAACCTTTTTGTATTGGTACAGGAATTGCCAAATTATCAGTAAAACAAAGAAAAGGGGGTCAGAAAGAGATGCATACTTGGCAGAATACATGGAAGTGGAATGTGTGATGAAGGTGGCCTTTAAATTGTAAGAATTGTACTGGGACAAATGGCTATATATTTAGGAAAAAAATACGTTTCCCAGAATACAACATTCAAAAGATTAAATTTCAGATAAAGACTCTAAAATGTAAAATCCATACAATAAATTAATATATATTTCTAATCTTTTATGTCCTTTAATTAGAAAATATTCTTAACATGAAAATTAAGAGCCAAAAGTAGAAGATTAATTTAACTACATTAAATTTATGCACTTTTAATTTCTCCAAAAAAATGCAATAAGGATAAAGACAATTGATAGAGCTGAATATTTTAGACAAGTGAAATAAAAATTCATACGTAGAAAAGATTAGAAACTTCTACAAATTAATGAGGCGTGCAAATAACACAAAACAAATGTGGTTAACAAAAACAAAAGACTGCTTATCTTTATTAAATGTGGAAAATGAACTTTTGAACCAACAGGTNCAGAATACAACATTCAAAAGATTAAATTTCAGATAAAGACTCTAAAATGTAAAAATCCATACAATAAATTAATATATATTTCTAATCTTTTATGTCCTTTAATTAGAAAAATATTCTTAACATGAAAAATTAAGAGCCAAAAGTAGAAGATTAATTTAACTACATTAAATTTATGCACTTTTAATTTCTCCAAAAAAATGCAAGAAGGATAAAGACAATTGATAGAGCTGAATATTTTAGACAAGTGAAATAAAATTCATACGTAGAAAAGATTAGAAACTTCTACAAATTAATGAGGCGTGCAAATAACACAAAACAAATGTGGTTAACAAAAACAAAAGACTGCTTATCTTTATTAAATGTGGAAAATGAACTTTTGAACCAACAGGTGCCATTTGTAATCCATCCAGTTAACAACAAAAACTAAATAGTTTGGTATGCCAAACTTCATAAGCTCATGCAAACAGACATCAGCAAATTATATAGTTTGGTATGCCAAACATCAGAAGCTGATGCAAACATACAGGAACAATTCCATTTTTACTTTTCCTCCATAGTTTGCCAACTATAAAATGTTGGCAAAGACAGCAGAAACAGAGTATAACATCTGACCCACTAGCAAAACCTGTCTACAATACATCTGTAAGATTGCCCAAATTTGCCCAGTTTCCTTCATCTCCATTGCAACTACCTCAGGATAAACTACCTACCTATCTTACCTGGGCCTGGGCTACAGAATAGCCTAAAGTCATGTATCCCTGTGTCTTCTCTGATCTCCTTAGTTATTTTCTACTCAGGGCCAAAGTCTACAATTTTAAATATATGCCATTATTACTCTTCTTATTTAAAATCTTTGAATGACTTTCTGTTGCACTAAAGAGAAATCAAACTTTTTATCATAGGTTTTAAGGCTCTGTGAGATCTCTAACTTGCCAACTCTTTCAGCCTCATCATATACTACCTTATCCTTGCAGACTACACTTCAAATACAGAGGACTTTCACTGTAGAAAAAGCCAACCTTGTGTATATCGCTTCATCTTTCCATTTTCTGTTCCTTCGCCTGGAATAATATTTCTTTTCTTTTTTTCTTGTTTTTTTTTGTCTCGGGTCCCAATACCATTTTAAAACTAGATCTTTTTTTTTTTTTTTTTTTTTTGAGACAGAGTCTTGCTCTGTAGCCCAGGCTGGAGTGCAGTGGCCGGATCTCAGCCAACTGCAAGCTCCGCCTCCCGGGTTTACGCCATTCTCCTGCCTCAGCCTCCCGAGTAGCTGGGACTACAGGCGCCCACCACCTCGCCCGGCTAGTTTTTTGTATTTTTTAGTAGAGACGGGGTTTCACCGTGTTAGCCAGGATGGTCTCGATCTCCTGACCTCGTGATCCGCCCGTCTCGGCCTCCCAATAAAACTAGATCTTATCTGCACACCTTATATAATGTTAATTCCCACCACTTACATTTGTACTATATCATAGCACATATTGTTACTTGATATAATACTAATTGTTGCTTTTATTTGCTTATTGCTTATCTTTCTCTTAAGAATATAAGTTTTATCATAAACAAAACATTTCAGTCTCCTCAGCATACCTACTGCCTAGAATAGATCCTGAAATATAAAAAAACTTTTCCAAATAAATAAACTGTCAATGGAAACATAGGTTGATACAGTCACTTTAAAGAGAAATTTGACAATAAATATACACATATTCTATGACCTAGGAATTGTACTTTTAAGTATCTACCCAAGACAAACACACATGAAATATAGGTACAAGAGTGTTAATTTGACCATGTTTTGTAATAGTTAAATAATTAGAAAAAAATCAATGTTTACCAATTTAAAAATGGGTAAACATGCTATAACATATGTCCAATAAAGCTGTCTCAGCTCTAGACATTTCATTCACATTCTAGCCAATGGAAAGCAAAAGGAGCTGAGAAAGGCTCTGACTCTTCCCTTAAAGAACACTTCTTGAAAGTAGCATGCAACAATTGTATTGTATCACATTGGCCAGAAAGTAATCATATGACAATGTCTGACAGCAAAGGTGGCTGAGATGTGTAGTCTTTATTCACATAGCGATATGCCAAATTAACAACCAAAGTTTATCTTACCAGTTTCTATATAACAGAAATTTTAATAATAGAAAAACATACTATTTATGATAACATTTAAACATATGAACCGTGGTACTGGTATAAAAACAGACACATAGACCAATGGAAAAAAATACAGAATGCAGAAACAAATTTACATATTTACAACTAACTGAACTTTGACAAAGTTGGCAAGAACATGCAATGGGGAAAGGAAGCCCTCTTCAATAAATGGTGCTGGCAAAACTGGATGTGCACATGCAGAAGAAAAAAACATAGACCCTTATTTCTCACCATATACAAAGATTAACTCAAAATGGATTAAAGACTGAATATAAGACTAAAAACTATAAAACTATTCAGAGAAAATGAAGGAGAAACACTCTAGGACATTGGTCTAGGCAAAGAACTTATGGCTAAGATCTTAAAAGCATAGCAACAAAACCAAAAATAGACAAATGGCACTATACTAAACTAAAAGCTTCTGCACAGAAAATAAAATAAAATAAAAGGGAAGAGGCAATCCATTGAATGAGAAAATAGTTGTAAATCATTTATATGAAAAGGGACTGATTTCTAGAATACAACTCAACAGAAAAAAAAAAATCCTTTAAAAAGTAAGCAAAAACCTAAATTAGACATTCTCAAAAGAAGACATACAAATAGCTAAGAGTTATGTGAAAAAATGTTCAAAATCGCTAATCATCAGGGAAAGCAAATAAAAACCACACTGAGACATTACCTCACTCCAGTTAAGAATGGTTATTATCAAAAAGACCAAAAAAAAAAAAAAAAAACTCACAGGCGCTGGCAAGGATGCACAGAAAAGACAGCTCTTATACACTGTTGATAAGAATGTGAGTTAGTACAGCCATTATGGAAAACAGCATGGAAATTTCTCAAAAAACTAAAAATAAAACTATCATGTGACCCAGCAATCTCACCACTGAGTATTTATCCAAAGCAAAGGAAATCGGTGTATCAAAGAGATGTCTCCACTCCCATATTTGTTACAGCACTATTCACAATAGTCAGGACATAGAATCAACCTAAGTGTCCATCAATGAATGAATAGATAAAGAAAATGTGATATTATACACACACACACAGACACAGACACACACACACACACATTGGAATGAAATCCTGTCATTTATAGCAACAAGGATGAAACTGGAGGTCATTATGTTACGTGAAATAAGCCATCCACAGAAAGACAAATATCACATATTTTCATTGATATTTGGGAGCTAAAAACTGTTCATCTTATAGAGGTAAAAAGTAGAATAAAAGTTACCAGAGGCTGGAAAAGCTGTGTAAGAGATAATAAAGAGATGGTGTAATGAGTGCAAACACACAGTTAACTAGAAGAAATAAGTTCTAATGCTCGATCGAAGAATAGGGTGATTATAGTTAAGAACAATGTATTGCACATTTCAAAACTGCTAGAAGAGAGTATTTGAAATGCTCCCAGTACATAGAAATGATAAATGCTAGTGGTGATGGATATCTTAAATACCTGACTTGATCATTACCCATTTTGTGCATGTAACAAAATACCACAAGCACTTCACAAATATGTACATATATTATGACTCAAATAAAAATTGAGAGCAGTGCTGAAAGCAAATAAATATTTTACTGAATAAACATTCATGATAAAAGATGGCTTTATAGGTTTGTAAACTGAGGAGTCACATGATGTAATGATCTTAGAAGTGCTTCATGTATAGTTAGTGCTCTGATGTCGCCATATAGAAATTGTTAACTTTTTAACAGGGACCCCACATTTTCATTTTGTACTAGGGCCACAAATTATGTAGCTGGTTCTGTCTATGACACAAATTTTTCCCTTGCAGTTTAGCCACTATGGATATGATTCAGGGCTTGAATTTTCTTTAATTGTCCACTTCACTCACATTATATAAATATCCTTAGTATAAAAGCAATGTGGGTCAAAGACAGAATATACTGAATTTTGAAATAAAGGGACCTAAAAGGAAAGTGTGAAGTTAATAAGTAAAATAATAGGAACTCTGAGGGAATTTTTTAAGGGAACAAAGAGCAAATGCACAATGCCAGTACAGTGAAAACAAGTACATGACAGTGCTTAATGGACTTTCAGCAAAACATCTTTCCTAAGAATAAAGCTGAAATTGCCTGTCTTAAAGGAAGACAATTTCTCAAACGTAGGACCAGAGTTCTTCCCAGCTAGGAAATGAGTTTCAACGTTTTCAGGAGAGAGAAACTTTGCAGCATTTGTTTTTGTCAGATTGTTTACCCTGCTCTTTTACTTGCTGCTTCTTCACTGTGATGGTACTGTCATCAGGCTCTCCCTCCCATGCTGCATCTTAATTGAGAAGAGATGGCAGAAAAGAGTTCATCCTTTGTAACTATGGTCTTCAACTAATTGATTGCTTTTTTATTATATTAATTAGGTGGACTTATTTCTCCATTTTTACGTTCCCTCACCAAATTTCTAGTTTTTTCTTCTGTCAGAATGAATGTATCATTATGAAGGAGGCTTGGGATTTAATCCAATGTGATCTTAGAATCATGAAAATAAGTTTACTTCTGAGCTAAAAGTTTAGTAATTTTTAGAAATTTCGTAAATTATTGTCTGAAAATAGTCACTAGTTATATATCTTTCTTTACAAATTGCAAAATGAAATTTTCTGAGGACATATATGCTTGTGTAAACAATGTATATAACTAAAATATTAATCATTGTATTGAAGCATGCGATGAGTTAAGTGTTCCTGTAGACCCTATAGTAGGTACTATTATTATGCTTACTTTTCACATAAAGTGATTGTGATTTATATGAACAAATGAAAGAACATGTTTAAAACCATGTAGATATTAAGTTCCAAAACTCAAAAGTCGTAAACCTATGTATGCCTTTCTCATTAAATACAGGCAGGAGCTGTGCTCTCTCACCTTAAAATAGTCATAGTGCCCAGTACTGTATCCTTCAAATAATAGGCACTCATAAAGAATATGTTGAATTAGGACCATATTGTGCAAAACTTCTAGAGACACAACTCACATTGATGGTAAGAGAAATTCAACACAAAAACTCAAGTTTAAATTGAATTTTAGGACTGTCATTGACGAGGAACACCTGACAACTATGAACATTAACCCAGATTGGACAGATAAATAATTGAGAAATAAAGTTCTATTGTGCCATATCACACAAATCCTGAGATTTATTTGACACAGCACTTAGCTTTATGTTAACTTCCAAAGAATAGCATATTTAGTTTTTATTCATCTTGAGAGTAAAATCTACGAGTTTCAGTAAAACTTTACTCAGAAAACCTACAGCTACTATTTGTTAGAAAACAAGAAACACTGAAAATAGATGAGGAAATGACTAAAGCATTCATTAACAAAAGATAGAAAACAGAACAAAAAATAAACCATTATAAATTGGAAGGAAATAATAAATATGGAAACAGATGAAATAGAAAACAACCAAAATGCATATTATTAATCATCAATGATATCATAGCTATTATAAAATAGTTTTACTTTTATTTTTAAAATTGTAATAAAATATACATGACATAATATTCACCATTATAATCATTTTAAGTATACTGTTTTGTGGCATGAAGTGCATTCGCATTGTGATTAATGCTGCAATAAACTTGGGTGTATTTATATCTCTTTGACATACTGAATCTAATTCCAGGAGATATATACCAAGAAGTAAGATTGCTAGATTATATGAAAATTTTAGTTTTAGTTTTCTGAAGAAAATCTATGCTGTTTCCATAATGGCTGTATTAATTTACACACCCAGTAACACTGTAGAAATATTCCCTTTTCTCCACACCCTTGTCAACACTTATCTTTCATCTTTTTATAAAAGTCATTTCATCTGGCATGAGGTTATATTTCACTGTGGTTCTAATTTTCATTTGCCTGATGATCAGTGATGCTGAGTATTGTTTTATATACCTGTTGGTCATTTGTATTTGTTCTTTTGAGAAATGTCTATTCAGGTCTTTTGCCCAATTTTTAATTGGGTTATTTGTTTACTTGCTATTGAGTTGTTTAATTTCTTATATATTTTGAATAACAGCCCATCATCAAATTTTTGATTTGCAACTAATTTCTCCCAATATGAGTGTTTTCTCTACACTTTGTTAATTGTTCCCTCTGCTATGCAGAAACTTTTTAGCTTTATGTGATCCTATTTGTTTCTTTTTGCTTTTGCTGCCTGTATTTTGAGGTCATATCCAAAATATCATTGCCCAGACCATTGTTGTAGAGTATTTCCCTGTCTTTTTTCTAGTAATTTCACAGTTTCAAGTTTTATGCTTCCATCTTTAGTTCATTTTGAGTTGAATTTCATACATGGTATGAAATAAGGGCTATCCAGTTTTCTCAACACCATTTATTGACCTGACTGTATTTTCTCCATTGTGTGTCCTTTGTACCTTTGTTGAAAGTCAATTAACCATAAATGTGTGGGTTTATTACCAGGCTCTCTATTCTGATTTATTGCTCAACATGTTTGTTTTTATGCCTTTGTCATGCCTGTTGAATTAGTATAGCTTTGTAATATAGTTTGAAATCAGGTAGTATAATGTCTCCAGCTTTGTTATTTTTGCTCAAGATAGCTTTGGCTATTCAGTGTCTTTTGGAATTTCACTTATATAATCATTTTTGTTTTTTTTTTATTTTTGTAAAAAATGACATTGGAATTTTGATAAGGTTTGCACTGAATCCCTAGATTGCTTTGGGTAATATGGATATTTCAACAATATTAATTCCTTCAATCCATGAACATGGTTTATTTTTCCATTTATTTGTGATTTTTTCAATTTCTCCCATCAATGTTTTACACTTTTTAGTATACAATCTTTCACCTCCTTGGTGAAATGTACCTCTATGTATTTTTTGATGCTATTACAAATTGAAGGGTTTCCTTAATTTCTTTTTTAGATAGTTATCTGTTAGTGTATAGAAGTGCTATTGATTTTTTTTTTATGTTGACATGGTACCTTGCATCTTACTACATTTGTTTATTAATTCTAACAGTTTTAGTGACATTTTAAAGGTTTTCTCTATATAAAATCATGTCATTGGCAAACAGACAATTTCATGTCTTTATTTCCTATTTATTTTATTTTGATTTTCTTGCCTAATTACCTTGAGTAGGACTTTTAGTACTATGTGAAATAGAGGTCGTGAGAGTGGGCATCCTTGTCTTGTTCCTGGTATTAGAGGAAAACTGTCAACTTTTCACCATTGAGTATGATGTTAGTTGTAGGTTTGGACATAATATATATCCTTTATTGTGTTTATGTGCTTTACTTTTGTAACTAATTTAACAGTTTTAATCATAAATGGATGCTAAATTTTGTTAAATGACTGATTTTCTCCATCTATTGAGATGATCACATGTTTTGGCCTTCATCTGTATTATTCATAATAGCCAAGATATGGAATCAACCTGGTATCTATTAACAGATGAATGGATAAATAAAATGTTAGGTATGTATTTTCGATGAAATACAATTCAGCCTTTTAAAAAAGGGAAATTCTGTCATGTATGCCGCATGGATGTGCATATAGGACATTATGCTAAGAGAAGTAAGTCAGACACAGAAAATTAATATTGTGCTGCATGATCTCACTTATATGTTGAATGCAAGAATATTTGAACTCATAAAAGTAGAAAGTAAAAAATAGTCAGCAAAGACTCTGGGGAAGAGGAGTGTGAAATGAGAAGATGTTGGTCAAAGAACACAAAAGTTCACTTAGGAGTAATAAGATTTTGAGATCTATTGCACAGCATGGCAACTATAGTTAATAACTATGTATTGTATATTTTAAAATTGCTAAAGAAGTTTATTTTAAATCTTCTCACAACAAGGAAATAGCAAGTATGTTTGTTGATGTGTATGTTAATTATCTTGATTCAATCTTTCCAAAATTGTATACATCTATCATAGTATCACATGTACCCCATAAATATGTACAATGACCATTTGTCAATTTTCAATTATTTGTCAATGTTTAAAAGGTACAATCAAACTTGTGTTCAACCATCACTACCATCCGTCTCTAGAAAATTATCACCTTCTCAAACTGAAACTCTGTACCCATTAAACAACTCCCTACTTTCTGCCATTCGAGCCCTGGACAACTGCCAATCCACTTCTGTCTCCGTGAATTTGATTAATCTAGGTACCTTATATAAATTGAATTATATAATATTTTCACATTTGTGACTGGCTCATTTCATTTAGCATAATCAAGGTTCATCCATATTGTAGCATATGTGAGAATCTCCTTACTTATTAAGGCCAGATAATATTCCAGTGTATGTATACACCACATTTTGTTCATTCATCAATCAATGGACACTTGGGTTGTTTCTACCTTTTAGCTATTGTCAGTAACACTGCTATAAACATGAGTGTACAAATTATTTGTTTGAGTTTCTATTTTCAACCCTTTAGGCTGTACACCAAGCAGTGAAATTGATGGATTATGGATTATGTGATAATTCTATGTATTATAAGCTGTTTTAAAATTCCAATAAATAAAGCTCCATTTAAGAAAATAGACAAAAGATATAATTAACATTAGTAACTAGAGGGAAAGTACTTATATGTATAGAGTATATTAAAAACTCTAATAAAATTTTATGTACAAGTCATACAAATAAATTTGAAATTGAAATAAAATGACTAATTATATATACAAAAGGAATGTGTGTGTGTGTGTGTATATATATATATATATATATATGCACTCAGGGAGACAGAAAATTATTAG
The DNA here is from genome assembly GCF_001698545.2 of Rhinopithecus bieti. Classification (NCBI taxonomy): domain Eukaryota; kingdom Metazoa; phylum Chordata; class Mammalia; order Primates; family Cercopithecidae; genus Rhinopithecus; species Rhinopithecus bieti. The sequence continues at coordinate 36,603 of NW_016811709.1, forward strand.
AGATCATACAAGTGATTGAAATTTATTCAAAGATTTACCACTAAAAGTAAAACAGTCCCAAACTGACTTATAGGTAAATATTATTAAAATACTATGGAACAGAAGATACTGATTTTCATCAATGTCAGATTATATAACAAAATTTATAGCTACCACCTTATAAAATAAAACTTACAAAATTGATTGAGAAGGAAAATGGCAGATAGGAGACAGGACTAACATGAAGCTCCCACTTGGACAAACAGAACAGAGTGTGGAGACTCACATCAGGAACTTTGGCTCCAAGAACCACTGCAGGAATATACCAGGAAAACTAAAAGAGTTCACAGAGCCTTTAAAAGAAGTATCTTGCCTCTGTAAACTCTGTGAGTCTGCTGAAAATCTGTGAGTCACCAAAGTGTGAGAGAGGGAAAAGTCTGCCTCCAAACACATATCCCCACTGGGGAACCTGAAAATTCAGATCACAGGAGAAGAATTTAACATTACGTAGAGCTGAAATGAATTTAGGGAGCCAACTGAAATATGAAAGTAGAAGAAGCAGTGGGAAGAGGTCTGTAGGCACTCTCGGTCCCCAGCTCAAGGCCTGGAAAATCATCCTGACGTTATCTCACAGAGGTCCTTGTGGAAGGCAGTCAGTGAAATTAGAAAAAAGGTCACAGGATGAAAGACACTTCTAGCAAAATTTTGTAATGACTTTGACTGAGCATGAATTTTCCTGAGTAGAATCAGGGGATGGGGTGTGCAAATGGGAAGTGCAGATACAAGCACAGAAGCTGCAGTCAAGGGTGCCAGCAGGCAGAGAGGGGCAACCCCTAAAACTTGCTTGCTTTTCAGCAGGAAGGCTTGTAACCTGGGGAAAGATCTCAGCCCTGCATGTTGGCTGACTGGATATAAACTTGGTGCTGTTGGCTGGGTATAGTGGGAGTGAGACTGGACTTGATGGCTGCATGGGGCTGAGTGAGGCCTGTCATTGATGACTTTTTTCCACTTTCCTGGCGACCTATATGGTACAGCAGAGGCATACATAATCCTCCCTTGTACCATAACTCCATTGACCTGAGAACCATCTGTGATGGTTAATATGGAGTGACAACTTGATTGGATTGAAGAATGCAAAATATTCTCCCTAGGTGTGTCTGTAAGAGTGTTGTAAAACTCTCTTTTACAGCAAATTTTCATTTGAGTCAATGGAAAGAAAGAGGCAGACCCACCCTCAATCTGGGTGAGAACCATCTACTCAGCTACCAGAGCAGCTAGAATGAAGCAGGCAGAAGAATGTGGAAAGACTAGACTTGCTGAGTCTTACTTACAGCTTTCATCTTTTTTTTTTTTTTT
>NW_016811709.1:39696-46584 GCF_001698545.2 Rhinopithecus bieti
TCCTGATAAGATGTTATCAATGACAATGAGTGCCCGAAACTTCATTAGCAATTTTAATTTTGCTCCATCCTGTGGATTACCTTGTGAAGCATGTGATCTCTGTGACCCACACCCTATTCGTGCATTCCCTCCCCTTTTGAAAATCGCTAATAAAAATTTGCTGGTTTTACAGCTTGGGGAGCATCACAGAACCTGCCGACATGTGATGTTTCCCCCAGACACCCAGCTTTAAAATTTCTCTCTTTTGTACTCTTTCTCTTTATTTCTCAAACCAGCTGAGATGTTTAGGGAATAGAAAATAACTCACGTTAACTATTGGGGGTGGGTTCTCCCGATAATCTCTGAATTCCCAAAATAATTCAGAAATTTGATTATTAAGTTACTCGAAGAGGTACCAGAGAAAGGAGAAAACCAACTTAAATAAATTTTTAAAAAACATGATACAGATTTTTTAAAAGTCTCCAGAAAAATAGAGTATAAAAAAATCCAAACTTCTCGAAATAAAAGATAAGCTTAGAGAAATACAAAATACACTGGAAAGTTTCAACAGTAGACTAGAAGAAGTAGAAGGAAGAACTTCAGAGCTCAAAGACAAGGCTTTCAAATTAACCTAACCCAACTAAGACACAGCAAAAATAAAAATAAAGACTTCAAAAAATTTAGAATTCTGTTAAACAATCAAACATAAGAATAATTGATGTTTCTGAGGAAGAAGAGAAATCTAAAAGTTTAAAAAACATGTTTTGGGGAATAGTTGAGGAAAGCGTCCCTGGCCTTGCTATAAATCTAGACATCCCAATACAAAAATCTCAAAGAATACCAAAGAAATTATTCATAAAAATTTCATCACCTAGACACATGGCTGTCAGGTTATCTAAAGTCAAGACAAAGTAAAGGATCTGAAGAGATGTGAGACAAAAGGATCAGGTAGCCTATAATGGAAAATCTATCAAATTAACAGCAGATTTCCCAGCAGAGATCCTACAAGCCAGAGGGGTTTGGGTTTCTATTTTTAGCCTCCTTAAACAGAATAATTGTTAGCCAAGAATTTTGTATCTAGGGAAACTAAGTTTCATAAATTAAGGAGAGATAAAGTCTTTTTTAGACAAACAAATGCTGAGAGAATTTGACACTACCAAGTCAGCACTACAAAAAATGCTAAAAGAAGTTCTAAATCTCAAAGCTAAACCTCAAAACACACCAAAATAGAATCGCTACAAAACACTGCTGAAAAAAAAATCATCAATGACACAAACAAATAGAAACATATTTCCTGCTCATGGATGGGTAGAATCAAAATTGTAAAAATTACCACACTACCAAAAGCAATCTACAAATTCTATGCAATTCCCAGCAAAATGTCATTATCACCTTTCACAGAACTTAAAAAAAAATCCTAAAAGTCATATGGAATTAAAAAAGAGCCCACGCAGCCAAAGCAAGACTAAGCAAAAGAACAAATCTGGTGGTATCACATTACCTGACTTCAAACCATACTACAAGGCTATAGTTACCAAAACATTGTACTAGTATAAAAATAGGCATGTCAACGAATGGAAAAAAGTAGAGAACCCAGAAATGAAGCCAAATTCTTACAGTCAACTGATCTTTGACAAGGCAAACAAAAACATAAACTGGGGAAAAGACAACCACTTCATCAGATGGTGCTGAAATAATTGGCAAGCCACATGTGGAAGAATATGTATTGTCCCTTGCAGGCTCCTTCAGCCGATACCTGTTCCTTTAAATTATGTTAGCCAAAGCCACTTGAAAAACTTCCCTCGCCCTGCGAATGTTCAAGTTAGGTGAAGCAATGGGAAGCCTTTGCCCTCATCCTTGTCAGAGGCTTTAAACAGATTAAACCCACAACCAGAATTCTTTAAGAATATGTTTCATTTTTCTCCTTCTGGCACAAGGACTGTTGTTCTCATGGCTGCTACTCATTCAGAGTACAGGGGATGACAGGTGGCCAATTTAAAATGCTACAATACTATTATCTTATGACAAAGTAACCACTTTGTTCTCCACCAAGACTTCACCTGGTTATTGTAAGTTTTTGACTAAACTATAGGGTTCTTAAAAGTTGATTTTGATAGTTTTTGCTAGCTTATTGGTTGCTTTTGGAGAGGGTTACAGACTTGCAGTTTTCTATTCTATTTTCAGGGATATCCACCGTTTTTTTAATTAGTGTTTTTTTTTTTTTTTTTTTTTTTTTTTTTTTTTTTTTTTTGAGATGGAGTCTTGCTCTGTCGCCCAGGCAGGCTGGAGTGCAGTGGCGTGATCTTGACTCACTGCAACCTCTGCCTCCCAGGTTCAANATATTCTCCATTATAATCATTTTAAGTATACTGTTTTGTGGCATGAAGTGCATTCGCATTGTGATTAATGCTGCAATAAACTTGGGTGTATTTATATCTCTTTGACATACTGAATCTAATTCCAGGAGATATATACCAAGAAGTAAGATTGCTAGATTATATGAAAATTTTAGTTTTAGTTTTCTGAAGAAAATCTATGCTGTTTCCATAATGGCTGTATTAATTTACACACCCAGTAACACTGTAGAAATATTCCCTTTTCTCCACACCCTTGTCAACACTTATCTTTCATCTTTTATAAAAGTCATTTCATCTGGCATGAGGTTATATTTCACTGTGGTTCTAATTTTCATTTGCCTGATGATCAGTGATGCTGAGTATTGTTTTATATACCTGTTGGTCATTTGTATTTGTTCTTTTGAGAAATGTCTATTCAGGTCTTTTGCCCAATTTTAATTGGGTTATTTGTTTACTTGCTATTGAGTTGTTTAATTTCTTATATATTTTGAATAACAGCCCATCATCAAATTTTGATTTGCAACTAATTTCTCCCAATATGAGTGTTTTCTCTACACTTTGTTAATTGTTCCCTCTGCTATGCAGAAACTTTTAGCTTTATGTGATCCTATTTGTTTCTTTTGCTTTTGCTGCCTGTATTTTGAGGTCATATCCAAAATATCATTGCCCAGACCATTGTTGTAGAGTATTTCCCTGTCTTTTTTCTAGTAATTTCACAGTTTCAAGTTTTATGCTTCCATCTTTAGTTCATTTTGAGTTGAATTTCATACATGGTATGAAATAAGGGCTATCCAGTTTTCTCAACACCATTTATTGACCTGACTGTATTTTCTCCATTGTGTGTCCTTTGTACCTTTGTTGAAAGTCAATTAACCATAAATGTGTGGGTTTATTACCAGGCTCTCTATTCTGATTTATTGCTCAACATGTTTGTTTTATGCCTTTGTCATGCCTGTTGAATTAGTATAGCTTTGTAATATAGTTTGAAATCAGGTAGTATAATGTCTCCAGCTTTGTTATTTTGCTCAAGATAGCTTTGGCTATTCAGTGTCTTTTGGAATTTCACTTATATAATCATTTTGTTTTTTTTTTATTTTGTAAAAAATGACATTGGAATTTTGATAAGGTTTGCACTGAATCCCTAGATTGCTTTGGGTAATATGGATATTTCAACAATATTAATTCCTTCAATCCATGAACATGGTTTATTTTCCATTTATTTGTGATTTTTTCAATTTCTCCCATCAATGTTTTACACTTTTTAGTATACAATCTTTCACCTCCTTGGTGAAATGTACCTCTATGTATTTTTTGATGCTATTACAAATTGAAGGGTTTCCTTAATTTCTTTTTTAGATAGTTATCTGTTAGTGTATAGAAGTGCTATTGATTTTTTTTTTATGTTGACATGGTACCTTGCATCTTACTACATTTGTTTATTAATTCTAACAGTTTTTAGTGACATTTTAAAGGTTTTCTCTATATAAAATCATGTCATTGGCAAACAGACAATTTCATGTCTTTATTTCCTATTTATTTTATTTTGATTTTTCTTGCCTAATTACCTTGAGTAGGACTTTTAGTACTATGTGAAATAGAGGTCGTGAGAGTGGGCATCCTTGTCTTGTTCCTGGTATTAGAGGAAAAACTGTCAACTTTTCACCATTGAGTATGATGTTAGTTGTAGGTTTGGACATAATATATATCCTTTATTGTGTTTATGTGCTTTACTTTTGTAACTAATTTAACAGTTTTTAATCATAAATGGATGCTAAATTTTGTTAAATGACTGATTTTTCTCCATCTATTGAGATGATCACATGTTTTTGGCCTTCATCTGTATTATTCATAATAGCCAAGATATGGAATCAACCTGGTATCTATTAACAGATGAATGGATAAATAAAATGTTAGGTATGTATTTTCGATGAAATACAATTCAGCCTTTTAAAAAAGGGAAATTCTGTCATGTATGCCGCATGGATGTGCATATAGGACATTATGCTAAGAGAAGTAAGTCAGACACAGAAAAATTAATATTGTGCTGCATGATCTCACTTATATGTTGAATGCAAGAATATTTGAACTCATAAAAGTAGAAAGTAAAAAATAGTCAGCAAAGACTCTGGGGGAAGAGGAGTGTGAAATGAGAAGATGTTGGTCAAAGAACACAAAAGTTCACTTAGGAGTAATAAGATTTTGAGATCTATTGCACAGCATGGCAACTATAGTTAATAACTATGTATTGTATATTTTAAAATTGCTAAAGAAGTTTATTTTAAATCTTCTCACAACAAGGAAATAGCAAGTATGTTTGTTGATGTGTATGTTAATTATCTTGATTCAATCTTTCCAAAATTGTATACATCTATCATAGTATCACATGTACCCCATAAATATGTACAATGACCATTTGTCAATTTTTCAATTATTTGTCAATGTTTAAAAAGGTACAATCAAACTTGTGTTCAACCATCACTACCATCCGTCTCTAGAAAATTATCACCTTCTCAAACTGAAACTCTGTACCCATTAAACAACTCCCTACTTTCTGCCATTCGAGCCCTGGACAACTGCCAATCCACTTCTGTCTCCGTGAATTTGATTAATCTAGGTACCTTATATAAATTGAATTATATAATATTTTCACATTTGTGACTGGCTCATTTCATTTAGCATAATCAAGGTTCATCCATATTGTAGCATATGTGAGAATCTCCTTACTTATTAAGGCCAGATAATATTCCAGTGTATGTATACACCACATTTTGTTCATTCATCAATCAATGGACACTTGGGTTGTTTCTACCTTTTAGCTATTGTCAGTAACACTGCTATAAACATGAGTGTACAAATTATTTGTTTGAGTTTCTATTTTCAACCCTTTAGGCTGTACACCAAGCAGTGAAATTGATGGATTATGGATTATGTGATAATTCTATGTATTATAAGCTGTTTTTAAAATTCCAATAAATAAAGCTCCATTTAAGAAAAATAGACAAAAGATATAATTAACATTAGTAACTAGAGGGAAAATACTTATATGTATAGAGTATATTAAAAACTCTAATAAAATTTTATGTACAAGTCATACAAATAAATTTGAAATTGAAATAAAATGACTAATTATATATACAAAAGGAATGTGTGTGTGTGTGTGTATATATATATATATATATATATGCACTCAGGAAGACAGAAAATTATTACAGATCATACAAGTGATTGAAATTTATTCAAAGATTTACCACTAAAAGTAAAACAGTCCCAAACTGACTTATAGGTAAATATTATTAAAATACTATGGAACAGAAGATACTGATTTTCATCAATGTCAGATTATATAACAAAATTTATAGCTACCACCTTATAAAATAAAACTTACAAAATTGATTGAGAAGGAAAATGGCAGATAGGAGACAGGACTAACATGAAGCTCCCACTTGGACAAACAGAACAGAGTGTGGAGACTCACATCAGGAACTTTGGCTCCAAGAACCACTGCAGGAATATACCAGGAAAACTAAAAGAGTTCACAGAGCCTTTAAAAGAAGTATCTTGCCTCTGTAAACTCTGTGAGTCTGCTGAAAATCTGTGAGTCACCAAAGTGTGAGAGAGGGAAAAGTCTGCCTCCAAACACATATCCCCACTGGGGAACCTGAAAATTCAGATCACAGGAGAAGAATTTAACATTACGTAGAGCTGAAATGAATTTAGGGAGCCAACTGAAATATGAAAGTAGAAGAAGCAGTGGGAAGAGGTCTGTAGGCACTCTCGGTCCCCAGCTCAAGGCCTGGAAAATCATCCTGACGTTATCTCACAGAGGTCCTTGTGGAAGGCAGTCAGTGAAATTAGAAAAAAGGTCACAGGATGAAAGACACTTCTAGCAAAATTTTGTAATGACTTTGACTGAGCATGAATTTTCCTGAGTAGAATCAGGGGATGGGGGTGTGCAAATGGGAAGTGCAGATACAAGCACAGAAGCTGCAGTCAAGGGTGCCAGCAGGCAGAGAGGGGCAACCCCTAAAAACTTGCTTGCTTTTTCAGCAGGAAGGCTTGTAACCTGGGGAAAGATCTCAGCCCTGCATGTTGGCTGACTGGATATAAACTTGGTGCTGTTGGCTGGGTATAGTGGGAGTGAGACTGGACTTGATGGCTGCATGGGGGCTGAGTGAGGCCTGTCATTGATGACTTTTTTCCACTTTCCTGGCGACCTATATGGTACAGCAGAGGCATACATAATCCTCCCTTGTACCATAACTCCATTGACCTGAGAACCATCTGTGATGGTTAATATGGAGTGACAACTTGATTGGATTGAAGAATGCAAAATATTCTCCCTAGGTGTGTCTGTAAGAGTGTTGTAAAAACTCTCTTTTTACAGCAAATTTTTCATTTGAGTCAATGGAAAGAAAGAGGCAGACCCACCCTCAATCTGGGTGAGAACCATCTACTCAGCTACCAGAGCAGCTAGAATGAAGCAGGCAGAAGAATGTGGAAAGACTAGACTTGCTGAGTCTTACTTACAGCTTTCATCTTTTTTTTTTTTTTT
>NW_016811709.1:46904-49448 GCF_001698545.2 Rhinopithecus bieti
TTTTTTTTTTTTTTTTTTTTTTCCGTGCTGGATGCTTTCTGCCTTCAAACATTGGACTACAAATTATTGAGCTTTTGGACACTTGGATTTACACCAGTGGCTTACCAGGGGCTATCAGGCCTTCAGCCACAGACTGAAGGCTACACGGGTGAATTCTTTACTTTTGAGGTTTTGGGACTTGGACTGGCTTCCTTGATCCTCAGCTTGCAGCCAGCCTATTGTTGGACTTCAATTTGTGATCATGTGAGTCCATACTCCTTAAAAAGCTCCCCTTTATATATACATCTATCCTACTAGTTCTGTCCCTCTAGAGAATCTTAACTAATAAACCACCCTTTCATCCCCTACAGTGACTGCAGCAAGCCCTTCCCAAGGAGAGTCTGAACTCAGATCCACCTGACTCTGCTCCCACCTCATGGTTTTTCTCCACTCGTCCTGGTAGCCTAAGGCAAAAGACGAAATCTTGTGGGAGCTCTAGGCTCCTACCCGTTGCCTGAGAAACCTCAATACTTATTCAGGCCAACATAGGGCAAGCTTGTACTTCCCTTCTACTACTGCAGCTGCTGCTCTCTTGAAAGTTCTACCGTCTGACTGAAGGTCAACCAATGCAAGTCATGCAACAACTCATAACAGAACAACACTGCTCCAAAGCAAGAGGAGACAACAGCTAATTCCACTGCTTGCAACATCCTGGCTAACCAGAGTTTCTGAGTCTATCTATGTGACGACTTCACTGCTAGCATAACTAGCATTTGAGAAAACCAGTGCACTAGACAAAACTATAATCAGGGACACTCACAGAGTCCACTTTACTCCCCTGCCATCCCCATCACAGCAGGCGCTGGTATCCACAACTACCAGAACTGAAGACAGATCACATCATGGGACACTTTGAAGACATTGCCCAGCACCAGGGTAGACCACTGGATGGCTAGACCAAAAGGGCAATAACAATTGCTGCAGTCTGGCTCTCAGGAAGCCCCGTCCCTAGTGGAAAGAGGAGAACACCAGATAAAGGGATCACCTTGTGATACAAAAAATCTGAGCAGCAGCCCTTGAGTACCAGAACTTTTCACTGAAACAGTCTACCCAAATGAAAAGGAACCAGGAAACTAATTCTGGTAATATGACAAAACAAGGTTCTACAACACCACCAAAAGATCACATTACCTATTCAGCAATGGATCCAAACCAAGAAGAAATTTCTTGTTGTGGGAAGTCAGCGACCCCGAAGTGAGGGACCAGCTGAAGCCACAGCAGAAGAACATAAATTGTGAAGATTTCATGGACATTTATTAGTTCCCCAAATTAATACTTTTATAGTTTCTTATGCCTGTATTTACTGCAATTTCTGAACATAAATTTGAAGATTTCATGGACACTTATCACTTTCCCAATCAATACCCTTGTGATTTCCTATGCCTGTCTTCAATCTCTTAATCCCATCATCTTCGTAAGCTGAGGAGGATGTATGTGCCTCAGGACCCTGTGATGATTGCGTTAACTGCACAAATTGTTTGTAGAGCATGTGTTTGAACAATATGAAATCTGGCACCTTGAAAAAAGAACAGGATAACAACAATGTTCAGGGAACAAGAGAGATAAGACTTTGGAGTCTGATTGCCAGTGAGCCAGACGGAACAGAGCCATATTTCTCTTCCTTCAAAGGCAAATAGGAGAAATATCACTGAATTCTTTTTCTCAGCAAGGAACATCCCTGAGAAAGAGAATGTGCCCATGAGGGTAGGCCTATGAACGGCCCCTGTGGGGGTGGCATCTTTTAAGGTCGAAGTCAAAGGGATGAAATAAGCCCTGGTCTCCTGTAGCGCTCCCAGGCTTATTAGGATGAGGAAATTCCTGCCTAATAAATTTCTGTCAGACAGGTTGTCTGCTCTGAAACCCTGTCTCCTGATAAGATGTTATCAATGACAATGAGTGCCCGAAACTTCATTAGCAATTTTAATTTTGCTCCATCCTGTGGATTACCTTGTGAAGCATGTGATCTCTGTGACCCACACCCTATTCGTGCATTCCCTCCCCTTTTGAAAATCGCTAATAAAAATTTGCTGGTTTTACAGCTTGGGGAGCATCACAGAACCTGCCGACATGTGATGTTTCCCCCAGACACCCAGCTTTAAAATTTCTCTCTTTTGTACTCTTTCTCTTTATTTCTCAAACCAGCTGAGATGTTTAGGGAATAGAAAATAACTCACGTTAACTATTGGGGGTGGGTTCTCCCGATAATCTCTGAATTCCCAAAATAATTCAGAAATTTGATTATTAAGCTACTCGAAGAGGTACCAGAGAAAGGAGAAAACCAACTTAAAGAATAATAAAAAAAAAGAATATGGATGAAAAAGTCTCCAGAGAAATAGATATCATAAAAAAACACAACTTATGGAAATGAGAGACACACCTAGAGAAATGTAAAATACACTGGAAAGTTTCAACAACAGAATTGAGCAAGCAGAAGAAAGAACTTCAGAGGTCAAAGACAAGACTTTCAAATTAACCCAATCTGACAAAGACAAAATTTTTTTTTTT
>NW_016811709.1:51888-54258 GCF_001698545.2 Rhinopithecus bieti
GGATTACAAGCATAAGCCACCATGCTCAGCCTAATTAGTGATCTTTTAACATAAAATGATTAAGATTTCCAAGAAAGTCAACTATATATTTAAGACTATTTCTAAAATAAGACATTAGTGAAAAACATTAGTACAACAACCTCCAGCCTGTTCCAATGATCCATCGTGACAGTTTTCTTTTTAAATAATTACATTCCTCATTTAATTAGTGTTATTTTAAAATTTAATTAAAATGCCGAAGTTTGGAGGGAAAGAGTAGGTAAATTAGAATAAGCATATCTTTTTCAAAAGTATCATTTATTCCTTTTCTCCATTTCTACCACTTTTATGTATGTCTACCTACAGATTGTCTTCCTTTTCTTTTTGGTAATGATTTCATTTCTTTCCATGGTTAATTTTGTGAACTTCTTTCTAAACTCTGCCTTTATATTTTCTTCCAAAATCACTGCGATTCTATCAAAAGGGACCAGGGATAACTTTTCTCTCTAGGCTGATTGATGATAAGTGTTAATAATACTGGTGATTCAATTCTGTCATCACTTAGGTTTTCGAGCATACACAGCTTAGGGCAGCATTATAGAGGAGAGAATAACTCAGGAAACAGAAAGTACAAAATGAGCTTGATTTTTTCTAAATCTCCTGATATTCCGTACTCATAAATCATATATGGCAATTCCTTCTGGGTCCTTGAGTATAATTTAACACAATTTGGGGGCATCTTTTCTGCTGGAATTCTCCCCTTTAATCAGACAAAATCCTGAGGAAATGTAGTCATGGGGACACACAACAGCAGGGAAGCTCATCTTTCTGATTATATGGTCCCTCATGTATAAATACATGCCCTATCTCTTGATTGCCACTTATTTTATTTATTTCTCAGAACATTATATATTACATCAGAATTGAGAATTGGTCTCTTATTTGTAGTTTAAGAAAAAGTGAGCCCCAAGAATATCATATCGAGTCTCATAATTACAAGCCACAGAGTTTACATATCCATTATATTTTCCAATATAAGTAATTTTGTAGACAGTTGATAAATGGTATCTTTATTTAGATTTACTGAAGAAAAGAAAGAGGTATATAAAAGCAACTATAATGTGCAGAGCAAATTGAAGAGCAGGGTATCTTCATTTTTCTGAGAACAAAACCTAACTATGTAAATCAAAGTCACCACTGCTTTTTAGCAATTTAAGAGGCATATATCCACAAAAGAGAACCCAGCTCAACTAAACCAGGGTTACTCAAACTGTGCTCACTTAAAAACTAATGTAATAATAGAATCTAGCCATTAGTGCCACCACTATCAATAATCATCTGGAAGGGGCAAAGTATGCACTTAATAATTTTCCTGCTACTGAAGTGATTTTAGAAACTAAAATCCCTAAGTATATATGCTTCTCTCAGCAGAAATGCACCAAACAACCCTCTTAGGTTGGATCTACAAATTACTTGGGAAAAGTTTTGCTACCCTAATTACTTTATCAAATATTCCACATTTGTCCCCCAAGCAAGACCTAACTCAAATTTCACCTTGTGTGTGACAGCACCAGCTACAAGAAGTCACAAGGATCTCTCTCTTTTCCAGTTACTTTACAACTCTGATGAGTCCTACTCAATTTAGGAGTCCCCACAAACTGTCTTCATTTATTCTTCATTTTTACTATCTGTGCAAGTCTTGTTTCCTGAATCAGATCACAAGCTGGAAATGTTTCCTAGTTCTGTTATATCGCTCAAAGAATCTAAAAATGACTAAGCAATTTATAGACACTTAAAAATCCCCTGCTTATTTATTAATATTAAAACTGACTTTGGAAACTTAGACAACATAGCTGTCAGGCAAGTAAAACACCTTCCTTAAGTGAAGAATGTGTTACATTGTTGGAGGTGTAGGCCCTATGGGAAATAAATCAAGCTAATCATAGCTATCTGTTTTAGCTGTTCTCCACCTTGGCTCTATACTGGAAAGCAGTTCGGAAGCTTTAAAAAGTTTTGATGACTAGAATCTCTCCTCCAGAGATTCTAATTTGTCTGATGTGCATTCTGAGCATTGGAATTTTTAAAAAATGTCTTATATGATTCTAATGTGCAGCTAAAGTTGAGGAACTCCAGTCTATAGCAATATGGTCTTTAACATTATCTGAAATATCTACTGTTTTTGTAACTGGAATTGTTTATCCATAAACAAAACTCTAGTATAGAGGAAATATTATTTGCTGTTATATAGTTTCTGTGAAAAACAGAATGAAACGACAATATATATATAAAAAAAAACTGTGCAAGGCCAAATCTCTCCTAAGGAAAATAATAAAGATCCATAATCTTTATCTAGGAAAGGGAAATTGTTTCAAACAAGTTCCTTCTGACTTA
>NW_016811709.1:58142-60889 GCF_001698545.2 Rhinopithecus bieti
TATATATACACACACACACACACACACACACACATATGTAGGTAATAAAATGCATAACTATCTTGCTGTTTTAGACGTGAGGATAACATTGTGTAGAAGATCTTAATGAAATTCAAAACTTAAAATATAATTAGGTAATTTAGGTCTTACTTTTGGGTAAAATAGAATGAGTGTTCAACCCTAAAACTGAAAAGGATAAAGCAAAACAGAGGTTGGAACATTTATTACTTGGAGGCAAAACCACAGAGTTGGTTGGTTCAAGATTGGATTCAGAATTGTAAAGATTAGGAGACCTAGGGGCAATAAATATCGTAAGTGACTGAAGTTTCATTTATAGAAAATCAGTGTGAATTATCTTATGCAACAATTTCCTTTGTATAGTGTTCATAATTCCTCAGGATAAAAATGGAGGTTTAATCTATAAATAATTTCCACTTTAAGAAGTTACAGCTCCTAGTGTGGGTGTTGACAACCCGGAGAAAACAGCCTTTCCCTTTTTTTTTTTTTTGGCATTACTGTTCGAGTTTTGTGTATTCTTCCTGTTAGATTCACACATATACACACACTAAAGTGAAGCCTGTCCATTGACATAATCTGCTGATATACACAGAGCTCAGAGACAGCTCCTCCACTGGAGAAATCTGTTGAAGAAAAGATAACTTTACAGATAAAAAGGAAATTCAATCCAACTGCCCACATAAGAAAATTTATTTCATCATTCCTAATTTAAAATGGGTAACAAAGGAATACTACTAGTGTTTGAAAATGGTAGAGTAACACACACAAAAAACTAAAGAGATAGAAATATTGACCCAAGGAAAAATAAAGATGCAAATTATTTTTTAACATACACACACGTACAATACTATGATAAATACTGTAGAAGTTTCAAAAGGAATTGTACACATAAGAATATGGTCCTGTGAAAAAGAATAAAGGAGTAAACGAGAGTATTTGGCAACTAATTATATGGTACCAAATATAAAAATGGGGTATGGAGAATAAGATGGAGTGTAGGGAACTTCACACAAAGAAACTAAAGTATTAAGAAAGATAGAAACTATGAGAATATAGGAAATACCTAATATCAAATCATATGCTCAAACATCTAATCAGTATGTCACAGAGAGTTGATAAAATAGAAGGGATGAAATTCTAAAGAAATAATCTCAGAAAAGTTACCAGACAAGGAGAAAGACATGTGCCTTCAAATTGAAAAGGCCCGTTGTGTGCCATGCAGGATACATGACAAAATATCTATATCTAAAATAATTATTGTGATATTACTAAATAAGCTTAAATTTAAGAAGAAAAACATTTCATTACTGAGAAATAATAATAAAATTAGTACATGATTTCTCTATAAGTAAAAATGAGTTTCAGCAGATATTGCAGTATGCCTTTAACATTTTTTAAAAGTTATATGGAATCATAAATCAATCATGAGTGATAAATAAAACTATTTTCACACCTTTTAATACTCATAAAGTTTACTATTCACCAAATATTCCTAAAGCAGCATGAATAATCTAAGAATAAAATACAAATACTTAAAATATTGCAAACATAGCCCGGGCATGGTGGCTCATGCCTGTAATCCCAGCACTTTGGAGGCCAAGGCGGGTGCATCAAGAGGTCAGGAGATCAAGACTATCCTGGCTAACACAATGAAACCCTGTCTCTACTAAAAATACAAAAAATAAACAGGGCTTGGTGGTGGCTGCCTGTAATCCCAGCTACTCAGGAGGCTGAGGCAGGAGAATGGCGTGAACCTGGGAGGTGGAGGTGGAGATCGCACCACTGTGCTCCAGCCTTGGCGACAGAGCGAGACTCTGTCTAAAAACAATTTAAAAATTTAAAAGAAAATATTGCAAACACGTAGAAAATCAAGCAACAAATTGCAAATTGCAATAGCAACAAAAGTTTGAAATATTTATAACTAAATAAAATGAAAGACACGCAAGGAAAGCAGTACCGAAGCAAATTATAAGAGAACTACAGGTATCAAGATATTAATCATGCTCATAGATTGGAAGATTAAGTATTTTAAGCTGTCATCCACGACAAATCATTCAATAAAATGTCATTCATAATGCCAGCAATCTTTATTATAAAAATTGAGATATTGCTTCCAAAATATATATAGAAATGCAAAGAATGCCAGGTGTGGTGGCTCACACCTGTAATTCCAGCACTTTGAGAGGCTTAGGCGGGCCGATCACAAGGTCAGGAGATAGAGACCATCCTGGCTAACATGGTGAAACCCCATCTCCACTAAAAATATAAAAAAATTAGCCAGGCATGGTGTTGGGCGCCTGAAGTCCCAGCTATTCAGGAAGATGAGGCAGGAGAATGGCATGAACCCAGGAGGCAGAGCTTGCAGTGAGCCAAGATAGCACCACTGCACTCCAGCCTGGGCAACAGAGAGAGACTCTGTCTCAAAACAACAACAACAACAAATAAAAAGCAAAGAGCATAAGATAGCTAAAATACTTCCTTAAAAGGAAAACAAAGTTTAATTTACACTACATAATTTCAAAACTTATTTTAACATACAGTAATCCAAATAAAGTGATACTGTTATAAGGACAGACAAGTAGATTAACAAAACAGAAAATATATTTTCCTGAAACAACTGTATATATGGTACACTGATTCTTTTCCTACACCACTCTCGAAGAAACATAATTCTCTGCCAATATATTTTGACAAAAAGAAAACCTAAAATCCTAGATAAAAAAATTCAA
>NW_016811709.1:62614-65368 GCF_001698545.2 Rhinopithecus bieti
TATTATTATTATTATTATTATTATTATTATTATTTGAGACAGAGTCTTGCTCTGTCACCCAGGCTGGAGTGCAGTGGTGCGATCTCGGCTCACTGCAAGCTCTGTCTCCCAGGTTCACACCATTCTCCTGTCTCAGCCTCCCAAGTAGCTGGGACTACGGGCGTCCACCACCATGCCCGGCTAATTTTTTTTGTATTTTTATGAGAGACAGGGTTTCACCGCGTTAGCCAGGATGGTCTCAATCTCCTGAACTCATGATCTGCCCACCTTGGCCTCCCAAAGTGCTGGGATTACAGGTGTGACCCACAGTGCCTGACTGAATATACATTATTTTTATTCACACATAAAACATTCTCCAAGATAGGCTGCATATTAGTCTACAAAACAAGTCTTAACCAATTTTAAAAATCAAAATTATATAAAATATCTGCTAATATTACAGGGGAATATAACAAAAAATAAATGTCAAGAGGAACTTTGATTTAAAACTACATAAACACATGGAAATTAAACAACACTCTTCTGAATGATCATTGCGTCAATGAAGAAATCAAGATATTAATTGAAATTTTTTTTGAAACAAATGAAAATGGACACAGCATATCAATACCTGTGGGATATAGCAAACAAAATGCTAAGAAGGAATTTTGTAGCACTAAATGTCTACAGTAAAAATGCAGAAAGACTACAAATTAACAAATGAATGATGTACCACAAGAATTAGACAAGGAGCAACAAACCAACATAAAATTAGCAGAAGAAAGTAAATAAATAATAAAGACTGGAGTAGAACTAAATGGCATAGAGACCCAAGAAAAGGATAAAAAATAAATAGTTGGTCTTTTAAAAGGCAAGCAAAGTTAATAAACCACTAGACTAATAACTAAATGGAAAGACGACCAAATTAAACAAAATCAGAAATAAAAAGGAGACATTACAACTGATACTGCAGAAATAAGAAAGAATATCAGGAATTATGATGAACAATTATACATTTGCAAACTAGAAAGCTGAGAAAAACTGAATAAATTCCTGGAAACATACAGCTTCCTAAGGTTGAATCAAGAAGAAACAAAAAATGAGCAGACCAAAAACAAGTAGCAAGATTGAATCAGTGATAAAAATCTACCAAGAAATACCCAGGACCAGATGGATATACAGCTGAAATCTTACAAACATACAAAGAGGAACTAATATCAGTCCTAGTGAAAGTGATTCAGAAAATTTAAAAGGAAGGAGGAAATTTCACCTAAGTCATTTGAGGAGGCTGATATTACCCTTAAAGCAAAACCAGACAAGAATACAACCAAAGAGAAAACTACTGACCAATGTTTTTGAAGAACATAGACCACCAACAAAATATAGTAAATGGAATCCAACAGCACATTGAAAAGATAATACACCATGATCAAGTGGGTTTTTGAACAGGAGTGCAAGGATGATTCAACATGTGCAAATCAATAGATGTGATACATACCATAAGCAGAATTATAAACAAAAATCCTATGATTATCTCAGTAGATGGAGAAAAAAGCATTTTAAATACAGCAAATTATCCCTGTTAGCTAATTATCCCTGTCACCCAGGCTGGTGCACTCCAGCCTGGGTGACAGAGATAATATTGTGGTAGGAGACTGGCAGAGCATATTCCTTGGTCCTAGTGGGACAAAATAAAAAATTGAAAGAAACAGCAGATGACAATGAAAGTTATCCCGAGCTGTCCTCATTGCTCATTAATACAAGATACTCCTACCAGTACCATGACAGTTTACAAATACCATGGCAATGTCCCAGTACTTACCATCCCTTTCCTTGGCAGTGACCCTTATGTTTCCTCCCTCTTCCTGGAAAGTTCTAAATAATCTGCCCCTCAATTTGCATTGACTCACCCATTAATTTGCATGTAGTTGAAAGTGTGTTTAAGTGAGTAGGAGTATAGTTGCCTAGAACCCATAAATTCCTGACTCTGGGCACATTGCCTGAGTTAGCCCTACTCTGCAAGGAGCAATACTGTTCAATAAAAATTGCTGTCTAACACCACTAGCTTGGCTTTGAATTCTTTCCCACAAGACACCAAGAAACCTCCCAGGATAAGCCCCAATTTTGTGGCTCACCTGTCCTGCCACATCTGCTGACCACTAAGTGATAGAGACAGCAACTGAGAGACAGTGACTGATGTGGCAGTGAGACAGTGGAGATGGTGGTGATTGATGGCAAGATAGTGAAAACTGGTAGAGAGGCAGCAAGACAGCAGAAACCATGACAATCAGTGATTAGTTGGACAGCAAGACAGTAAGAGACGGCAATCAGAGACAGGTGATAAGACTAACTATTGAGATAAAAAATGGCATGAGGCAGCAATTGGTGAGAGAAGGTGAGATGGCAATGGTCACTACAGCAAATAAAACTGCAGAGCTATCATTTCCTCCTTCACCATGGAGATAGATTGGACTGTGGCTCATGCTTGTTGAGGTTGTATGCTTATTAAAAATGGAGTAGATGCATGTGATATTAAATTGAGCTTTATAATTTCTTTAGATTTAATGATGTACCTTTGTCATGTACTTAATCTTCAGCAAATATTTACCCTTCCAAAACTGGCAGATTTGCATTTTATAACTTGTCATGTCAAATGAAACATCTTCTCTTTTCTTTGCCCCTAGAAGGATCTCTGCTGAAAATTATAATCTTTTAAAAAATAACTGTCGGCCGGGCGCGGTGGCTCAAGCCTGTAATCCCAGCACTTTGGGAGGC
>NW_016811709.1:68787-71878 GCF_001698545.2 Rhinopithecus bieti
AATTGACAAATGGGATCTAATTAAACTAAGGAGCTTCTGCACAGCAAAAGAAACTACCATCAGAGTGAACAAGCAACCTACAGAATGGGAGAAAATTTTTGCAATCTACTCATCGGACAAAGGGCTGATATCCAGAACCTACAAAGAACTCAAACAAATTTACAAGAAAAAAACAACACTTAATCAAGCTGTGTTATTTTTCTGATGTGCCACTGGATTCAGTTTGCTAGTAATTTGCTGATGATATTTGCATCTGTGTTAATCTGGGATGTTTGTGTATAGTTTCGTTTTGTTGTTGTCATTGTTGTTGTGGCCTTTTCTGGCTTTGGTATCAGGGTGACACTTACTTTCCCTCTTCCTGAATTCTTTGGAACATTTTCAGGAGGATTAGTATCAGTATTTCTATGTAAATTTGCTAGAATTTGGCTCTGAATCTATCGGGCTTTGGTCTTTATTTTTTGAGATTTTTATTTTTTCCGATTCATTCTCCCTAGTTTATATTGGTATTTCAGGATTTGTAAGTTTTCTTGGTTCAAACTTAAGAAGTTGCATATTTCCAGAAATTTATCTATTCCCTCTAGGTTTTCTAGTTTTTGTGCATATGGTTGTTCATAATAGTCAGTATTAATCTTTTGTATTTCTGTGGTATCAGTTATAATGTCTTTTTTATTTCAGATTTTATTTGGATCTTCTCTCTTCTTTTTGGTTAGTCTAGTTAGCAGTGGATCAATTTTGTTTATCTTTTCAAAGAACCAACTTTTCAACACATTGATTCTTTGTCTTTTTAGTTCTCTATTTCATTTGTTTCTGCTCTGATCTTTTTTATTTCTTTTCTTCTGTGAGCATTGGGTTTGGTTTGTTCTTTTCTAGTTCTTTAAGTTACAATGTTTGGTGGTTAATTTTGATATTTCTATTTTGATGTATGCATTTAATGCAATAAACGTTCTGAGTGCTGCTTTTGCTGTATCTTAGGGATTTTGGTACATTTACTAATCATGAAGCCTTAAAGGTTAATCCATGGTCTCACCTGCTGTATTGTTCCCTTCTTTTATAAGCTGAGTAACAATCAGTTGTATGTATATAACATTTATTTTTACCCAATTACCTACTGATGGAAATTTAGGTTGTTTCCACAGCTTGGCTATCGTGAATAAAATTGCAATAAAAATAGAAATGCAAATATTTCTTCAAAATTCTGATTTCAATGCTTTGGGATAAGTACTCAGAAGTAGGATTGCTGGATAATATCTAGGTTCTATTTTTGATTTTTTTGAGGAAGTACCATACTGTTTTCTATAGCGAGTGTACCATTTTACATTCCTATCAACAGCATAAAATTTCTTCTCATTCTCAGTGACTGGAATATTTCACTTAGCATAATGTCTTCCATGTTTATCTATGTTGTTGGATATGCAGGATTTTCTTTCTAAGAATAAATAGATATTAAAATGTATGTCAATTTTGTATCTTGCAGCTTTACTGAATTCATTTATTCAATCTAACAGTATTTTTGTAGATTCTTTACTTTTTTCTACAGATAAGACTGTCATGTACACACATATAATTTGCATTCTTCATTTTTTATTTAGACACCTTAATCTTTTTGTCTTGCCTATTTGTTCTGGCTCGGACTTCTAGTACTATTTTGAACAAAAGTTGTGAGAGGTCATTCTTGCTTTGTTTCTGACCATAGATTAAAATTTTTAGTATTTTACAATTGAGTGTGATGTTAGTTGGCCATTCATCTATGGATTTTACTTTTTTGAAATAACTTCCTTCTCTTTCTGGTTGGTTAATAATTTTTATCACAAAATGGTGTTGAATTTTGTCAAATGTTTTTTCTACGTCTATGCAGATGATCATCTAGTCTTTATCCTTCATTCCACTAGAGTGGTGTATTGCATTAATTGAATTTTTATGTTGAACCATCTTTGCATCCCATAGATAAATTCCACTTAGTCATGGTGTATGATCCTTTCAACATATTGTTCACTTCAACTTGCTAATGTTTTATTGAGAATTTTTGCATGTATCTTCACCAGGGATGTTGGCCTGTAGCTTTCTTTTCTTGTATCTTTGTCTAGTTTTAGTATCAAGGTAATACTGGCCTCATAATATGAGTTTGGAAGTGTTCAGTTTTATCAATTTTGAAAGAGTTTAAGAAATATTGTTTTAATTCTTTTTTAAATATTTAACAGAATTCATCAGTAAAGTCATTTGGTCCCAGACTTCCCTTTGTTGGGAGATTTTTTATTGCTGTTTCAATATTTTTACTAGTTATATTTGTATTTGAACTTTGTATTACTTCATGATTCATTCTTGGTAAGTTTAATGTTTCTAACCATTTATCCACTTATCTAACAGTTTCAAAATGTAGTACACTTTCCTTTTGACATGGGTCAGCTAAACAGAGAGAAATCATTAGAATTATTTGCCTAGACAAAGACAATCCTCATCACAAAAGTCTCAGAATATTGCTTTGGAGAGGACATTTTGTCCGTCTTTGGTGGTGCATATACTAAAACTGTACTTTCTAGAACATGATCAACAAATGTCTTTATATATTTTAATATGGATCATGGAGTAAAATTGAAACAAAACTAGATTAGGTATTCTAAATTAATCTTTGTAAAATACTGCCTAGATTTCTATGAAGTTCTTCACTAGAGAATAAAAGCAAGTCTTAACCTTAAAAAAGTGTTTATTTATTTATTTATTTTAGATTATCGACATTTTTGTATTTATATAGCATCAGTTTTGATATCTATTCTTTCATTTCTACTTTAATTTATTTGAGTTTTATGTTTTTTAAGTCTAAAGATTTATCAATTTTGTTTGTTTAAAAAATAACAACATACCTTTTGATTTTTCTATTGTTTGTTTATTTCTGTCCCAATTTTTATTATGGCCCTTCTACCGCTAAATCTGGGCTTATGCTTTCCTCTTTTTCTTGTTCTTTGATGTGTAAAGTTAGGTTGTTTATCTGAGATTTTTCTTTCTAATGTAGGCATTTATTAACTATAAATTTTCCTCTTAGATCTAATTTAGCAGAATCCTGTAAGTTTTGATATGTTGTGTTTTCATTCTTATT
>NW_016811709.1:72924-77291 GCF_001698545.2 Rhinopithecus bieti
AGGTTCTTTTTTTATTTCTCATAAGGGAAGATTACTAGTGCTTAACTCTCTCAACTTTTGTTTGTTGGAAAAGTTTTTATATCTCCCTCATTTTTAAAAGAAAGTTTGACAGATTTAGTGTTCTTAGTTGTCAGGGTTTTTTTTTATTTTTATTTTGGTACTTTGAAAATATTACCCCACTCATCCTTGGCCTTCAAAGGCGCTGCCCAGAAATCCAACAATAGTCTTCTAAGTACTCTCTTCTATGTGAGAAATCATTTTTCTTGTACTGCTTTCAAAATTCTTTCTTTGTCTTTGAACTTTCAAATAATTTTTAAGGCTTGTCCAACCTGTTTTCTTTGTTCTTAGTGGGCCCCAGGTATGTAGAGCATGACAAGTCTCATCAACATTTTCAGATAAGTGACAATGAAGCCACTTCCTTGGGCATCCCCTGGAAAAGTTGGATTATCAAAGGATCTGTCCAATTATTTTCTTTCTCAGGAAGAAGTTGGAATCTGGGATATCAAACCTATTTCCTTTGTACTAAGCTGGAGGAATCAGTTATGCGCCAGATCAAAATGCCATCTTTGTTCCCACTGGTCTTCAGCCATCTAGCATATGGCAGGTCCTGTCAACACTCTGAGAAAGGCAAGAGAGAAGGATATCCTTTGGACATACCATCAAAAAACTGCAACATTGACCAATTAGTTCATTTTTCTACCTCTGAATGGAGAACCTTGGAGATGTAGGGTTTAATCCTGGTTTTATGACACTGTGCCAGGAGTAGAGATTGTGTTTAAAAAGTGTGTCAAATTTTTCTACCAGCTTCAATGTGATGGTTTCTCACTCACTCAGGGTGCAGGACCCTCTCAACTAGTACCTAAGTTCCTCACAAAGGAAATTTATCCATCTATTATTGTTGATTTAGTGTTTATAGGGGGAAGGAGGATTCAAGGCTTTTTCTTTTACCATCTTGTTGATGTCCACCTCCCTCAACTGTATTTCCATATGACAATAGGTAGTTTAAAAGTAATAAGTTTAAAATAATATCATTTATGATGGCATCAAATAACTAGTAATGCATCCAATAAAAATTTAGAAACTCTACTACAGAGAAAACCGTAAAACGTTATTGGAAAAAAATATTTCAAACAACCATAAATGGAAGAATAATTCATATTAATGGATCTGATGAGTCAATATAGTCAAGATGTTAATTCTTCCAAAATTAATCTGTAGCTTTAATGCTTCCTTTATAAAACATGAGCAAGTTTATTGTGGAATTTGACATCCTAATTCTAAATTATTTAGAGATATGCAAAGAGACAAAAGTAGGCAAGATGATCATAAAGAAGAATAAAGTTGGTGGAATTACATGACCAGATGTCAAGGCTTATTATAGTAAGTTAGACACTGTAGTGTTTGCATTAGAATATCAAATAGACAAATGGAACAGGAAAATCTAGAAACAATCCTTCAGACATAATGTCATTTGTTTGATACCTAAGTAGCATAATAGAAAGAGAAAATGGTGGTATTTGCAATAAATGTGCAGGATCAATTGGATAGTCATATGTAAAAAAATGAGATGACTCCCCCTCATATTATACACAAAATCTAATCTCAGTATGATTAAAGATCAAAAATTTTAAAATACAATATTTGAGTTTCTAGAAGTTGTCATAGGATAATATTTTCATGCCTGTGGGTAGAAATAGATTTCATGAGGAAGGCACATATATCTCTAAAATAAACAAAACATTTGATACATTGGACTACCTTAAATTTTAAGGTAAAATAAGGAGGACTACCTTCTTATTTTAAGGTAGTCCAATGTATCAAATGTTTTGATACATTACTTATATTAAAATAGGATACAATTACTTAATTAAAATGTACCATTAAAATGGAAAAGTCAGACCACACAATGGCAAAAGATATTTGCAATAAATACAATTAACAACTCATATTAAGATGACTAAAATAACTTCCAGAAAGCATCATGAACAAGACCGACAACTGAAGAGATAAATGAGCAAAAGACTTGCGTAAAAGATGATAAACATATGAAAAGGGGCTTAATTGATTTTGTAATCAAGACAATTTAAAATCAAATGATATGCTACTAAGCCTAGAGAGGAATGACTGAAATTAAAGTATCTGACAATACAAAGTGTTAGCAATGCTATAGAAAACTGCAAATCTTTTGATGCTGGTGTGAGTGCAAATGGATACATCCACCTTAAAAGACTTCAGCAATGTGTACAAAAGATGAATATACTCTTATCCTGTAGCTCAGTAGTTACACTTATAAACATGTACAATGTTGCACAAATAACATGTAGAAGAATGTCTATTGATGCATTTTATGATAGTTGGAAACTAAAAGCAACCCAAATGTCATTGGAAGAACAGATATATTTTGGCATATTTATCTTATAGTGGGATATCATGCTTCACCAGTAGTTAAAGTTGAGCTACACAGAGCACTGTGGAATCTCACAAACATTGCATTCAGTGAAATAGGGCAAATATCAACATCACAGAGTAAATATTATTTATTCTAGTTTAGAAAGGTCAAAATAGATAAAGATCAAACTGTGAAATGTTAAGTTAAAATGACATTTAGTTTTGTAGAAGAGGCAGAAACTAGTAACTGAAAATGTGTATAAAACAGCTTCTAAGTTGCTGCTAATGTTCTGTTACATGAATGTGAAAAGTCATCAAGTGGACACGTGGAATATCTGTACTTCTATCTATATTGTACATGTTAACTATAATTTTAAATGTTATTAATTGTCAGAAAGAGGTTTCAATTGGCCTTACTCATGTATTAACACTGGCACAGTCAGCTGAAGTCACTTTGTTGGAATTATTCAATGACATTCTTTCAGAAGGGAGAATAGGTAGAGCTATGAGTGAGGGGAAATAATTAGGAAAACAAAATGTGCCATACAGGTAACACAAGAAGTGTCAGCTTTGGTGCAAGTAAGCACCAAAAAAAGTTTACCTGAACAATCAAATGAGAAGGAATTGGGATAGAAGAGACAGGAGGGAAAAGTTCATTTGAAAGTGAGAGTAAATAGTGCTTCAAAACAAGAAAGCATTGAACAGAGCAAAATGCTGCCAAAAGCTCAAGTATAAGAATTGAAAGGAGTAAGTCAATTAAGGGTCACTGCTGACTTTACTGACAAGAGTTTTAGTGTCATTAAAGGGGCAGAAACGTGGTTGCTAGCAAAACCCTGATTGTGGTAGGGTGAAGAAAACAATGGGAACAAGAATGTGATAAAAGCTATGGACCTTCTTGCCTGAAAGATGCACATGCACACATACACATAAAATAATTCCCTCCCTTTCAAGGGGTCTATGTATCTTTTGAAGCACATTTGTCAAGCCTACTATAATAAGGTTTAATTCAGGATATTCTTATGAGGATCTTGCTTATGAAGAAATGAGACACCAATAATTAAAGTAAGAAAATGATGGGGAATAAATGAGGTTTTAATGTGTTTCTATGGGAGAATTTGAAAATAGTTATAAACTTTTGAGTGACAGCAAATAGAGAGGAAGAGGCTGTAAAAGCACAAGACAGAGGAAATAACTGAAGGTCAAGGTTACCATTATAGAGAAGATAGGAGCGGATATAAGCAAGACCAAAGGCAGAGGCAATAAACAGTAGAATTTCTTCTTCTTCTGAGACTGTAGGAAATAATTTGATGGTAGGTACAGTTACAAATAAACTTTTAGAAGTGGGAGCATAAATTTGTTCAACTTCATTGCCATTAGTTTTCTTAATGCAGAAAGAAAAGTATCATCTGTATAACAATGGGAGAGAAGATGAAAAGATTGAATAGATTGATTTTGAGATTCAGATAATCTTTCTGATATTTATCACAATTTTCATTGAGCAGATGATTTGAGAATCACATTTTAGGCATTTACACTAAGATACAAAACTAAGACATTAGTCCTTGCCATGGAGGAATTCGCAGCATAAATTAACAATGAAACAAGTTTCCTCACATGACAGTTACTATCTGAAATACCAGAATGAGGATTATGAAATTGGACCACAGTTCAATAGGGAGGAATATCTGTCCTAGAAAAGGAGAATGATATATATGTGTCACACCTTTCACATGGGCAGTACCTTATTACTCTGAGATTACTGAAAACACATGATCACTTATAAGATCCTATGAAGTCAGTAGTTTAGGAATTATCTCAATTTTATTCCAAATTATATTTTACCTTTGAAGTAAAATCTTCTATAAGATTAATCTTTTTTAAAGAAAGATTTCCTGTTTTGTTCTAAATGTACCTCCTTCAAAACAAAAAGGATCTGCTATGCTGGCATTACTTGTCTTGACTATACAGATGTTCATCAG
>NW_016811709.1:80284-85770 GCF_001698545.2 Rhinopithecus bieti
TTTTGATTTTTTGTCATTTCTCCTGGAAGTTAAAACATTAAGTCTGCTTATTTTTTAAGGAGATAAAATTCTTAACATAAAATTAATCACTTTAAAGTGTACAATTCAGTGGCATTTAGTACATGCACAATGTTTTACAGTAATCACCACTATATAGCTCCAAAATATTTTCATCACTCAAAAGGAAACCCTGTACCTATTAAGCAGTCACTCTTTTCCCCCAGGTCCCTGGCAAACACTACTCTGCTGTCTGAATGTATGGGTTCACATAATCTAGATGTTTCACGTAAATGAAATCATATAATATATGACATTTTGTGTCTGGCTTCTTTCCTTTACCATGAAGTTTTGGAGGTTCATTCACATTATAGCATATATCAGCACTTAAATTGTTTTAATGGCTGAGTAATATTCCTTTGTATGTATATACCACTTTTAGCATATGCATCCATATGCATATGAACATTTGTGTTGTTTCCAACTTTGCCTATTGTGAATAATGTAGTTACAAATATTCATGTAAAAGTTTATGTTTGAATACCTGTTTTCAATTATTTTGTGTATCCATCTAGGAATAGAATTTCTGGGTCATATCCTATTTCTATGTTATCTATTTGAGGAACTGCCAAAATGATTTTCACAGTGGCAGAACCATTTTACTTTCTTATTAGCAAATTATGAGTGTTCCAATTTCTTCAGCAACTCTTGTTAAAAAATGTTATAATATAGCTATCCTAGTGTGTGTGAAGTGATAATTTATATTTGTGATTTTCATTTCTCTAATGTCTAATAAAGTTAGGCATCTTTTCATGTGCTTGTTGGCCATTTGTGTATTAATTTGGAGAAATGTCTATTCAGGCCCTTTACTCATTTAAAAAGTGGGGTTGCTTTTCTTTTCATTCTTGAATTGTAAGAGTTTGGATATATGGATGCTAGACTTATCTGATATGTGATTTGCAAATATTTTCTCCCATTCTATAGGTTTTATTTTCCACCTTGTTTGTAATGTTTTTTGATGCACAAAAGTTAAATTTTGACCAAGTTTAGTAAGTCTAACTTATCTGGTTTTTGTTGCTTGTGCTTTTAATGTCATACCTAAGAATCTATTTCCAAATGTAAGGTAAAAAAGAGATAGATAGATAGATAGATAGATAGATAGATAGATAGATAGATAATAGTTAGATAACATGACAATGTTGTTAGTTGTCTTCAAGTTTATAAACTTCTAAGTTTGCTTAGAAGTTATACATTGTATAATTATTCTTTCAGTTGTTATAATTTAAAACATATATTCCTATTAATTTTAGCCTATATGCTTATCAATGACTTTACTATTCTGCTTCAAACATGAAGCAGACCATAGCACATTTTGACTACTCATTTAATAACCCACAATCCATCTTCCTACTATGACACGAACTTTTAAATTACCCTTTTTAAATATGCCAAATGATACTTGTTTAGTGTAATAATTACAATTGTCAACATATTTTACCAATTTTTCTACTTACTGCTATTTCTTGGATCTCCACTCTATTTTCTAAATTTCCTATTATTTTTGTTAGAATATGTCCTTTAATATATTTTTTCAGAATCTATGAGTGGTAAATTCTACTAGCTTTGGGGATATCTTTAAAATGTCTTATTATTCATACTTGCATATTAGTTTAGCTGAGTAAGTGATTACGGTCTTTGTAAGTAATTTATTAATTTTTTGTTAGTTTTTAAGACTTCACTTGATTGTTTTACAGCAATATTTCTGGATACGGATTCATCTTTAATTATTAATATAATGCTTAGTAATTGAAGGACATTTAAATTGTTGATTTTCTACGATTCTGGGAAACTTTTAGTATTTTCTTTTCAAATACCACTATTCTGCCATATTTTCCATTTTATTATTTTCCCCCAATTTTTCAGTATAATTTTGTTTCAAATATGGCAATGATCATTAGTAAAAGCTTGTTCTTTCTTCATTTGATATTGACTTTTACCCCTTGTTTCTTTACAATCTCTTGTAAGAGGAATTTTTGATAAGATTAAATACAGGCCCATGGAGAGGGCTATGTGTAATGACTGACAAACACTCAGATGCTGAATTTCCTGCATCTGTGAAGCTAACACACTGTATAGCAACATACTTGCATCAATAATAACACCAGCAAAGTTATCAGGCATTCTTTCCTTTGGCGACTGTTCGTGTTCTTGGAGTATCATGGATGTTTTGGCATTCCCCAGAAATCAGCTCCTGGCCTGTTGCTGAAGTAGTGTCCTAATAATCAGAAAGATGCTTGTGCAGCTGATGGTGTTTTCTGGACTTCACTTCACTCATGAGAGATGTGGATATAGCCTTGCAAATTCCAAAGTGCCAGAAACCCCAAAAGGGATTCTGTTGGAACCTGCTTATTACCTTATCTTGCACCCTGGCCTGGTTCCTGCTCCATGACTTGACTCTGTTGGATCTTGGCATTAACTCTGGCCAGGACCTGGTGACTGTTCTCTGTAATGCCCTTCAGTTTCACTGGAAGAGGAAACTACAGATAATAGACATAGGAACCTAACAGCTCCCAGAAGCCAGACTGAGAAAGAAAAGCATAAAGGACACACAACAGCATGATGCCTGAGGTAACTGGACTGTTGCTTTTTACCACCCTGGGCCTGTAACCTTTAGGTATAAATACATAGAATAGGGATTTTATTGTACAGCATTTTGCTTGACATATAACATAAGAATTGAAGACATTTATTAAAGTATTTACTGAGAGTGCAAAGCACCCTGATAGTACCTAAATAACATAATTTTGTGGAAATGGTTTCATTTACGTCTACCCAAGCATTTTATCATTTACTTTGAGCAAACATAAACATTATCAAACAAAAATAATAACAACAAAAAATCATTTGTCATGAAATTTACATGTTTTGAGTAGACCATTAAATGTGCCTAAATTTGTATTTATTCTCCATAAGTTCTTACTTTTTTTGGAATTTATTTTATATTTGATATATATTTTTGTGAATAGTGAATAGTGATAAATATTTTAATGAAAAAAATGAGTTAGATTTTTTAACATACAAAAAATATACTCAGTTGATTTTTAAGTTATCTTATTTGCCTTTAGTTGTGCAAAAATAGGCCCATCATCTTAAAACTTTGCTTGGCTCAATTCCTTAGTTATTCAATTGTCTCAAGTTAACTGTTTGTGAGGTTAACAATTAGGAATGTTCAACCAAGTAAGGCAAGAGAATTGGGTCAATTCTACAGTTTGACTTCCTCTTCACCCATTTGGATGCCCTTTATTTCCTTCCATTGTTTGATTGCTCTGGCTAGGATTTCCAGTACTATGTTAAATAGAAGTGGTAAAAGTGGGCATCTTTGTCTTGTTCCAGTTCTCACAGGGAATGTTTTCAACTTTTCCCTGTTTAGTATAATGCTGGCTGTGTTTGTCATAGATGGTCTTTATTACCTTAAGGATGTCCTTTTTATGCTGATTTTGCTGAGGGTTTTAATTATAATGGGATACTGGATTTTGTCAAATGCTTTTTCTGCATCTATTGAGATGATCATGTTATTTTTGTTTTTTTAATTCTGTTTGTGTGGTGTGTCACATTTATTGACTTATGTATGTTAAACTATCATCACATCCCTGGTATGAAGCCCACTTGATCATAGTGGATTATCTTTTTGATATGCTGTTGGATTCAGTTAATTAGTATTTTGTTGAGGGTTTTTGCATCTATATTCATCAGAGATATTGGTTTGTATTCTATTTTTGTTGTTGTTGTTATGTCGTTTCCTGGTTTTGGTATTAGGGTGATACTGGCTTCATAGAATGATTCAGAGAGGATTCCTTCTTTCTTTGTCTTTTGGAATAGTGTCAATAGGATTGGTACAAATTCTTCCTTGAAAATCTGATAGAATTCAGCTGTGAATTCATCTGGTCCTGGACTTTCTTTGTTGGCACTTTTAAAATTATGATTTCAATCTCGCTGCTTGGTATTGGTCTGTTCAGATATTCTATATCTTCCTGGTTTAATCTAGGAGGACTGTATATTTCCAGGAATTTATCCATCTCCTCTTGGTTTTCTAGTGTATGCATGTAAAGCTTTTCATAGTAGTGTTGAATAATCTTTTGTATTTCTGTGGTATCAATTATAATATTTCCCATTTCATTTTTAATTGAGCTTATTTGGATCTTCTTTTTTTTCTTAGTTGATCTCACTAATGGTGTATCAAGTTTATTTATCTTTTCAAAGAACCACCTTTTCATTTTATCTTTTGCATTGCTTTTTGTTTGTTTCAATTTTATTTACCTCTGCACTGATCTTCATTTATTTTCTTCTTCTGGGTTTGAGTTTGGATTGTTCTTGTGTCTCCAGTTCTGTGAGGTGTGGCATTAGATTGTCTATTTGTGCTCTTTCAGACTTTTTGATGTACGCATTTAATGCTATGAACTTTCCTCTTAGCACTGTTTCTGCTGTATCCCAGAGGTTTTGATAGGTTGTGTCACTATTATTAAGAATTTTTTAATTTCCATATTGATTGCATTGTTGACACAATGATCATTCAGGAGCAGGTTATTTAATTTCCATGTATTTTCATAGCCTTGAGTGCTCTATTTGGAGATGAATTTCAATTTTATTCCACTGCTGTCTGAGAGAGTACTGGATCTAATTTCGATTTTCTTAAATTTACTGAGACTTGTTTTGTGGCCTATCATATAGTCTGTCTTGGAGAATGTTCCAGGTGGTGATGAAAAGAATGTATATTCTGCAGTTGTTGGGTAGAATATTCTGTAAATATCAGTTAAGTCCATTTATTGTAGGGTATAGTTTAAGTCCGTTGTTTCTTTGTTGACTTTCTATCTTGATGACCTGTCTAGTGCTGTCAGTGGAGTATTGAAGTCCCCCAATATTATTGCGTTGCCATCTATCTCATTTCTTAGGCCTAGTAGTAATTTCTTTTATAAATTTGGGAGCTCTAGTGTTAGGTGCATATATATTTAGAATTGTGATATTTTCTTGTTGGACTAGTGCTTTTATCATTATATAATGTCCTTCTTTGTCTTTTTTAATTTTGTTGCATTAACATTTGTTTTGTCTGATATAAGAATCGCTACTTCTACTCTATTTTGGTGTCCATTTGCATAGATTATCTTTTTCCACCACTTTACCTTAAGTTTATGTGAGTCCTTATGTGTTATGTGAGTCTCCTGAAGGCAGTAGAACCTTGGTTGGTGAATTCTTATTCATTCTGCCATCCTGTATCTTTTAAGTGGAACATTTAGGTCGCTTACATTCAATGTTAGTATTGAGATGCGAGGTAATACTCTATTCATCATACCATTTGTTGCCTGAAAACCTTGCATTTTTTTTCATTGTGTTATTGTTAGATAAGTCTGGTGATATTTGTGCTTTAAGAAGGTTCTATTTTGGTATATTCTGAGAATTTGTTTCAAGATTTAGAGTTCCTTTTAGCAGTTCTT
>NW_016811709.1:86106-91454 GCF_001698545.2 Rhinopithecus bieti
GATTGGGTTAATTTGAAAGCCTTGTCTTTGAGCTCTGAAATTCTGTCTTCTGCTTGTTTAATTCTATTGCTGAGACTTTCCAGTGCATTTTACATATCTCTAAGTGTGTCCTTGATTTCCAGAAGCTGTGACTGTTTTTTACTTATGCTCTCTACTTCACTGAATAATTTTCTTTTCATATACTGTATCATGCTTTTTAATTTTTTTTTTTTTTTAAGTTGGACTTCACCTTTCTCTGGTGCCTCCTTGAGTAGGTTAATAATTGACCTTTTGAATTCCTTTTCTGGCAATTCAGAGGTTTCATCTGGTTTGGATCAATTGCTGGTGAGCTGGTATGATTTTGGGGGGTGTTAAAGAACCTTGTTTTGTCATATTACCAGAATTGTTTTCTGGTTTCTTCTAATTTGGGTAAGACTATGTCAGAGGGAAGGTCTGGGATTCAAGGACTATTGGTCAGATTATTTTGTCCCACAGGGTTACTCCCTTGATGTGGTGTTTTCCCCTTCCCCTAGGAATGGGGCATCCTCAGAGCGAAACTGTAGTGACTGATTTTGTTCTTCTGAGTCTGGCCACCCAGTAGAGATAACATGCTCTAATCTGGTACTGGGGAGTGTTTGCAAAGAGTTCTGTGATGTGATCCATCTTTGGGTCTTGCAGTCATGGATACCAGCATCTGCTCCAGTGGAAGTGACAGGGGAGTGAAGTGGACCCTGTGAGCATTCTGTGTTGTGTTTTGTTTAGTGCACTGGTTTTCTGTTGTTTGACCTCCATCCAGAAGGTGGGTGCATCAGCTGTGGTCCCACAGGGAGGATACAATGTTGCTCTGGGGACACCTGGTTTTAGGTTTCTCAGGTGTTGGACAAGGCCATAGAGCTCCCAAGAGATTATGACCTTTGTCTTTGGCTACCAGAGCAGATAAAGGCCACCACCAGGTGGGGCAGGGATAGGTATGTCTGAGCTCAGCCTCTCCTTGGGTGGAGTTTACTGCAGCTGCTGTGGGGTATGGGGTGTGGTTCCCAGTCACATGGAGTTGTATTCCCAGGGGATTATGGCTGCCTCTGCTGAGTCATACAGGTTGCCAGAGAAGTGGGGAAATGTGGCAGTTACAGGCCCCATTCCCACTCCCAGACAGCCCATAGTCCCAAAGGCCAGTCTCACTCCCACCATGCCACACCAACAGCACGGAGTCAACTTCCAGTCAGCCAGTGGCCAGGGCTGAGAACTTGCCCCAGAACATGAGCCTCTCCATTGAGAAAAAAAGCAGACTCAGCTTTTGGTGTCTCAGCGAGTCTGCAGTGGTGATCCAGTTCCTTCAAAGGGTCAGTGGATTCTCTTCGCTTTTCTGGTATGTTCCTGCAGTAGTTCTTGGAGCAAAAGTTCATGATGTGAGTCTCCACATGCTGCCCTGTCCATGCAAGTGGGAGCTGCAAGCTAGTCCTGCCACCTATCCACCATCTTAACCTCTCCATTTTATTTTTTCTGAACAAGTTTTGACATATGTTGAGATCTCTCACTCTAGTCTACATGTCTTTTAACTGAATTTTCTTATTTTCTTCTCTGTCCCTTTATAAAATATTTATTTCTTCTGTTTGATTGTCAAGTAAAATTGTTTCTTTTATTGCATGTAACATAATGTTTTGAAATATGCATACATCTGAATGTCTAATTAACATATGTATTACCTGACATATTTATTACTTTTTTGTGGTGAGAACACTTAAAATATACTTTCTTAGTAATTATTAAAATGCTACACATAGGAGAAAACTACACTACATTGCAGTGGACAACGACTTTTACATTTATTTGACTCCAAAAGCACAGGCAACAGAAGCAAAATAGAAAACTGGATTACATTAAAATAAAATGCTCCTGCATAAAAGGACACTATCAATGGAGTAAAAGACAACTGATGGAGTGGGAGAAAATATTTGCAAGCCATTCATCTGATAAGGGGATAATACACAAAATATTTAACTAACTCAAACAAATCAATATCCAGAAGACAAATAATCTAATT
This sequence comes from Rhinopithecus bieti, assembly GCF_001698545.2. NCBI lineage: Eukaryota > Metazoa > Chordata > Mammalia > Primates > Cercopithecidae > Rhinopithecus > Rhinopithecus bieti. The sequence goes on from NW_016811709.1 coordinate 88,127, forward strand.
CAAAAGTGAGCAAGAGACTTAAATATTCATTTCTCGAAAAAAAAAAAAGGCAAATAGTCATCAGATAGATGAAAAAAATGTTTAACATTACTAATGATTAGGAAAATGCAAATTAAAACCATAAGGAGATATTAACTCACACCTGTCAGAATGACTACTACCAAAGATGAAAGATAACTATTGAGTATTGACAGAGGTATGGAGTATATGCATATACTCACATATATAATTTTTGTATGTTGATATTATATCTTGCCACTTTACTGAATTTGTTCAATACTTCTAATAATATTTTGGTGGAATCTTTAGAGTTTTCTATGTGTGTCAGCATATCTTCATACAAGAACAACTTAACTTTCTGTTTTTCAATGTGGATACTTTTAGTCTTTATCTTGCCTAATTGCCCTGGCTAGGATTTCTAGACTTAATATGAATAGAAGTGGTGAGAGTGGGCATCCTTGTCTTGATTCTCATCTTAGAGAAAGACTTTCAATCTTTCACTGTTGAGTATAATGTTAGCTCTGCATTTGTCATACATGGACTTTATTATGTTGAGGTACATCTCTTCTATACCTAATTTGTTGAGAAATTATTTTAATCATGAAAGCAAGCTGAAGTTTGTCAAATATTTTTTCTCCATTTATTGAGATGGTCACATGGTTTTTGTCCTCGATTCTGTTTTTGGTGTGTCATATTTATACATTTTTGTAGATTTCCATATCAAACATGTATCCTAGGGATAAACATTACTTGATCAAGGTGAATGATACCTGAAATGTACTACTGAATTTGATTTTCTAGTATTTTGCTAAGGGTTTTTACATCTACATTCATCACAGATATTGGCTTGCAGCGTGTTTTTTTTTTTTTTTTTTTGTTTTTTTTTTTTTTTTTTTTTTTTTTTTTTTTTTTTTTTTGAGAGAAGTTTTATTACTGATTTAATGTCCTTATTACTAGTCTCCTCAATTTCTTTTCTCATAAGTCAGTCTTGGTAGGTTGTATGTGTTTAGTAATTTCTTCACTTATTTTAGGTTATCTAATTTGTTGGCATATAATTGATGGTTGTAGTGTCTTATGAACCCTTGTATTTCTATGGTATTAGTTATAATGTCTCTTCTTTCACTTCTGATTTTATTTGAGTCTTCTCTTTTTCTCTCCTTAGTCTAAACATTTGTGGATTTTTGTTTTTCTTTTTACTAAATGAACACTTAGTTTCACTGCTTTTTCTATTCTTTTTCCATTCTCTATTTCACTTATTTCTGCTCTGAATTTTTTTAAATTTTATTTTAAGTTCAGGGGTATACGTGCAGGATGTGCTGATTTGTTACATAGGTAAACATGTGCCATGGGGGTTTGCTGTACAGAATATTTCATCACCCAGGTACTAAGTCAAGTATCCATTAGTTACTTTTCCTAATCTTCCCCTTCCTCTCACCTTCCACCCTCCAATAGGCCCCAGTGTCTGTTGTTCTATTCTATATGCCCATGTGTTCTCATTATTTAACTTCCACTTATAAGTGAGACAATGCAGTATTTGGTTTTCTGTTCCTGTGTTAGTTTGCTAAGGATAATGGCCTCTACCTTCATCCATGTTCCTGAAGATGACATGATCTCATTCTTTTTTATGGTTGCATAGTATTCCATTGTGTATATTACCACGTTTTCTTTATCTAGTCTTTCACTGATGGGCATTTAGGTTGATTCCATGTTTTTGCTATTGTGAATAGTACTACAATGAACATACATGTGCATATGTCTTTACTATAGAATGATTTATATTCCTTTATGTGTATACCTGGAACCGACCCAATTGCCATTGGAACTGACTCAATTGCCGTATAGACTGTTCTTTTTGATAAACATAGAAATTGACCCTTCTGGTCTTAAAAGCTTGAAACTTGCATTTGTTTTATCTGAGTTCCTTCCTCAGGAAATGACTTTCAGGTCTCTCACGAAAAGTATCAAAGAATCAAACCAGATTACTGCACCAGATGCCAGACCCTTCATTCACCATGATTGCTTCTTTGCCCCTCCCAAGTTTCTGTTTTGCTTACACATTGTTACATTTCTTACCTGCTATATAAACCCCTGGTTTTATTTAGTCAAAGAGATGGATTTGAGACTGAGTTCACATCTCCTCGGCTGCAGCATGTGATTAAAGCTTTCTTCCTAGGCAATACTTGGCTTTTCAGTGATTGGCTTTCTGTGCAGCGAGCTGCAGAACTGAGACTGAACCCTTGGTGTTTTGGTAACATCCCCAGTAACAGAATTGCTGGGTCGAATGGTATTTCAGGGATCAGGTCTTTGACAGATTGTCACACTGTCTTCCACAATGGTTGAACTAATTTATATTCCCACAACAGTATATAAGTATTCTTTTTCTGCACAACCTCACCAGCAATTGTTATTTTTTGACTTTTTAATAATAACCATTCTGACTGGTGTGAGACAGTATCTCATTGTGGTTTTGATATGCATTTCTCTAATGATCAGTGATGTTGAGCTTTTCTTCATATGCTTGTTGGCCAAATATATGTCTTCTTTTGAGATGTGTCTGTTCATGTCCTTGCCCACTTTTTAATGGCTTTTTTTCTTGTAAATTTGTTTAAGTTCCCTATAGTTGCTTGATATTAGACCTTTGTCAGATGCATAGTTTGCTAAAATTTTCTCCCATTCTGTAGGCTGTTTACTCTGTTGATAGTTTCTTTTGCTGTGCATGAGGTTTTTAGTTTAATTAAATCCCTTTTGTCAGCTTTTGCTTTTATCGTAATTGCTTTTGGCATCTTCATCATGAAATCTTCACACATACCTATGTCCTGAATAGTATTGCCTAGTTGTCTTCCATGGTTTTTATGGTTTTGTGTTTTACATTTAAGTCTTTAATCCATCTAGAGTTAATTTTTGTACATGGTATAAGGAAGGGGTCCAATTTCAATTTTCTGCACATGGCGAGCCAGTTATCCCAGCTCCATTTATTAAATAGCGAATCCTTTCTCCATTGCTTATTTCTGTCAGGTTTGTCAAAGATCAGACAGTTGTAAGTCTGCAAACTTATTTCTTGGTTCTCTATTCTGTTCCATTGGTCTATGTGTCTGTTCTTATGTCCACACCATACTGTTTTGGTTACTGTTGGTTACTGGTTACTGTAGCCCTGTAGTATAGTTTGAAGTTAGGTAGCATGATGCCTTTTTATTATTTTCTTCTTCTACTAACATTAGGCTTAGTTTATTCTTGATTTTCTAGTTTCTTGAGTTAAAAACATTACATTGTTTAAGAAGTTTCTTCTTTTTTTGATGTAGGCATTTATTTTTATAAACTTTTCTTTTAC
>NW_016811709.1:93325-97419 GCF_001698545.2 Rhinopithecus bieti
ACTTGATTTATCCTTCTTTTCTGAAGGACAGGTTTGTCAGTTAAAGTATTCTTGGTTGTAATTTTTTTTCTTCAGCAGTTTGAATATATCATCTCACACTCTCCTAGCCTGTAAGTTTCAGCTGAGAAGTCTGAGGCTAATCTTGTTGAAACTCCCTCATATATGGTTTGCTCTTTTCTTGCTGCTTTCAAGATTCTCTGTTTCTATTATATATTTAACAGTTTAATTATAATATCTACTGATATACTAGTTTGGATTGACTCTAATGAGGACTTTTGACCTTTTTATACCTGGATATTTATATCTTTCACCAAATTTGTTTTTTCCTATATCTTTAAAGAATCTGTCTGGCCATTTGTTTCACTCTACTTCTTGAATTTCTATAATTCAAATATTTGTTCTTTTGCTGCTGCCCCAAATGTTCCTGATGGTTTCTTCATTTCCTTTTATTATTTCTTTCTTCTGTGGTCGTGTATTTTTGAATGACCATTTTTAGTTCACATATTCTTTCTTCCAACTGAGCAATTCTGCTACTGATGATGTCTACTGCATTTTTTCATTTATTGTACTACTTACTCCAGAATATCTGTTACATTGTTTTAAATTTCAAACTGTCAAATTTATCAGTTTGGTCATTTATTGTCTGGCAGACATTATTGATTTTTTTTTGCTGTATTTGTTTAAAATTCAAGAATCAAAATAATTATTTTGAATTATTAGGTAATTCAAAACTGCATTTTGGAGGGTTTGGTTACTCTATTAGTCCCTTTTCACACAACTATAAAGATACTACCCAAGACTGGGTAATTTATAAAGGAAAGAGGTTTAATTGACTCACAGTTCCACGTGGCTAGGGAGGCCACAGGAAACTTACAATCATGGCTGAAGAGGAAGTAGGCACCTTCTTCACAAGGCAGCAGAGGAGAGAGTGAGTGCAAGCAGGAGAAATGTCAGATGCTTATAAAACCATCAGATCTCATGATATTCACTCATTATCACCAGAAAAGCATAGGGGAAACTGCCCCCATGTTTCAATTACCTCCACCTGGTCCCACCCTTGACATGTGGGGATTATTACAATTTAAGGTGAAATTTCGGTGGGGACACAGAGCCACATGATATCAGTTACTGGTGTATTTTTTTATTTGTGTAAATTTCTGGGGAACAAATGCAAATTTCTCACAATAGATTGTGTGGTAGTCAAGTCAGGGCTTGTAGAGTATTTATTACCTGAATAACATACATTGTGCCCATTAAGTAATTTCTCTTCATACATCCCCCTCTTACCCCATCCTTCTGACACTCGTATGTTTATCATTATGCTTTCTATGTTTATGTGTACATATTTTTAAAATCCCACTTATGAGTATGAACAAGTAATTTTTTTTTCCGTGTCTGACTTATTTCATTTAAGACAATGGTCTCCATTTCTGTTGATATTGCTGCAAAAGACATGATTTCATTTTACTATGACTGAATAGCATTGCATTGTGTATATATACCACATTTCTTTATCCAATAATCTGTTCATGGTCACTTAGGTTTTTTCCATATCTTTGCTATTATAAATAGTGCTGCAATAAGCATACCAGTGCAGGTATCTGTTTGGTACATAGATTTCTTTTCTTTGGGTAGATACTCAGTAGTGAAATTGCTGGATCAAATGATAGTTCTATTTTTAGTTCTTTGAGAAATCTCTATACCATTTTCCATAGGGGTTGTACTAATCTACATTTCCAGAGACATATACACATTCCCTTTTCTCTGCATCCTTGCTAACATCTCTTTTTTGAATTTATTTTTTATTTTTTACTTTTATTTTTGAGATGGAGTTTTTTGCTCTTGTTGTCCAGGCTGGAGTGCAATGGCATGATCTCGGCTCACCGCAACCTCTGCCTCCCTGGTTCAAGCAATTCTCCTGCCTCAGCCTCCCAAGTAGCTGGGATTACAGGCATGCACCACCACGCCCGGCTAATTTTATATGTTTAGTAGAGACAGGGTTTCTCCATGTTAGTCAGGCTGGTCCCAAAGTCCTGACCTCAGGTGATCCGCCCGCCTCAGCCTCCTAAAGTGCTGGGATTACAGGTGTGAGCCACCGTGCCCGGTCCTTGAATTTCTTATAATAGCCATTCTGACTGATGTAAAATGGTATCTCAGTGAGGTCTTAATTTGCATTTCTCTGACGATTAGTAATGTTGAGCATTTTCTTACATGTCTTTCAGTTATTTGCATGTCTTCTTCTGAAAAAATATCTATTTAGGTCCTTTATCAAATTTTTAATATAATTACTTGGTTTGTTATTGTCATTGAATTGCTCGAATTCCTTGTATATTTTGAATATTAGTCCTCTGTCAGATTGCAAATATTTTCTCCCTTTCTGCAGGTTATCTACTCACACTGCTGATTATTTATTTTGCTGATCAGAAAATGTTTGATTATTTTTCTGTGCAGAAGCTCTTTAGTTTAATCAAGTCCTGGTTGTCTATTTTGTTTTATTATCTGTGCTTTTGAGGTATAGTCATGAATTCTTTGCCAAGGCAAAGAAAAGTTTTCCATAAGTTTTCTTCTAGTATTTTGTACTAATTGATCTTACACTTAAGTCTTTAATCCATCTTGAGTTGATTTTGTATATGGTGAAAGTAGAGGTCCAGTTTTATTTAACCCAATTTTCCCAGATCTGTTTATTGAAATGTGTGTCCTTTTCCCAGTATATGTTCTTATTGGCTTTGTCAAAGATAAGTTGGCTATAAATATGTGACTTTATTTCTGGGTTCTCTATTCTGTTCCATTGATTTATATGTCTATTTTTATACCAGTACCATAGTGCTGGATTACTATGTTCTTGTAATATAATTTGAGATTAGATAATGTGATATCCTAAGTTTTGTTATTTTTGCTTAGGGTTGTTGCAGCTATGCAGGCTTCTATTTGGTTCCATATAAAGTTTAAGATTGTTTGCTGTAATTCTGTGAAAAATGATATTGGTATTTTGATAGGGATTTGGTTGACTCTGTAGATTGTTTTGGACACTATTGTATTTTATAACAAGATTAAGCTTTATAAATAAATATCATTATAAATGTTTTGGGCACTATTGTATTTTATAACAAGATTAAGCTTTATAAATAAATATCATTTTAACTATTTTAATTCTTCCAATCTCTGAGCATAGAATGTTTTTCCACTTGCTTTTGTCATCTACAATTTCTTTCTTCAGTGTTTTGTACTTTTCATTGTTGACATATTTCACTTCTTTGGTTAAATACATTCCTATGTATTTTATTTTTAGTAGGTATTATATATATGAGTACCTTGCTGATTTTCTTTCCAACTGGGTTGTTTTGAAATATAGAAGCACTGCTTATTTTTGTACATTCATTTTATTCTGCAAGTTTATTTAATTCATTTATCAAGTTTAAGAGATTTTTGCTAGAGTGTTTAGGGTTTTATACATACAAGATCGTATCATCAGAGAATAGGAGTAGTTTGACTTTGTTCAAATTTGAATATCTTTTAATTCTTTCTCTTGCCTTATTTTTTCTGTCTAGGACTTTCAATACTATGTTGACTAGAAGTGTTGAAAGTGGGCACCTCTGTCGTGTTCCAGCTCTTAGAAAAAAATGTTTTTAACTTTTCTACTTTCTGTGTGATGTGGGCTGTTGCTTTCTCATATATGGCCTTTACTATTTTGAGATATGTTCCTTCTATACCTAGTTTTTTGAAGGCTTTTATGATAAAGAGATGTTGATTTTTTTTCTACATCAGTTGAGATGACCATATGGTTTTCATCCTTAATTCTGTTTATATAATGAATCACATTTATTGATTTGTGTATGTTGAGCCATCTTACATCCCTGGTATAAAATGCACTTGATAGAAATCTTATCTTTTTTATTTGCTCTTGGATTCAATTTGCTAGTATTTTGTTGAGGATTTTTGTGTCCATGTTTATTAGGGGTATTGGTCTGTCGTTTTCTTTTTCTGTTTTGTTTTGTCCTTGTCTGCTTTTATACCTCATAGAACGAGTTAGCACTCCTCTTCAATTTTTTGGAACAGTTTCGGAAAAAGTGGTACCATTTTTTTTTTTTTTTTTT
>NW_016811709.1:97957-103556 GCF_001698545.2 Rhinopithecus bieti
GCATAATTATGTTTTTCATTTGTAATCTGGTTGTTCATTTGTAACCTTTCTACTTTTTTGTTGTAGGCATTTAATGCTATAAACTTTCCTGCTAGCTCTGATTTAGCTACATCTTTTAGGTTTTAGTATGTTGTGTTTACATTTTCATTTCTTTCAAAAATATGTTCAAAATTCATTTTAATTTCTTCATTGGCCTAATAATCATTCAGAATAGTGATGCTTAGCTTCCATGAAGTTTCTCTTGTTATTAATTTTTTGTTTTATTCAAATCTGGACTGATAAGACACTTGATATGATTATTTTTGAAAATTTGTTGTTGCTTGTTTTATGTCCTAACGTATGTCTTATCTTGGAGAATGTTCTTCGAGATAATAAAAAGAATGTATAGTCTTCAGATTTGAGGTTATATTAGTCAAGGTTTTCTAGAGGGACAGAACTAGTGGGATAGATGTATACGTGAAGGGGAGTTTATTAGGAGAATTGACTCACACAATCACAAGTTAAAGTCCCACAATAGGCCATCTGCAAGCTGAGGAGAAAGGAAGCCAGTCCGAGTCCCAAAACCTCAAAAATAGGGAAGCTGAAAGTGCAGCCTTCAGTTCATGGCCAAAGGTCCAAAAGCCCCTGTCAAATCACTGGTGTAAGTCCAAGAGTCCAAAAGCTGGAGAACATGTCTTGAAGGCTTTGTTTATTATTATTTTTTTCCTTTATTTTTGTCTGACTGGATTTTTTCAAAAGGACTATCTTCAATTTCTGAAATCATTTATCCTGCTTGGTCTAGTCTATTGATGAAGCTCTCAAATGCATTTTGTATTTCCTTCAATGAAATTCAATGAAATTTTCAGTTCCAGAATTTATGTTTGTTTTCTAATACATGTATCTCATTGATGAATTTCTTATTCATATCCTAAATTATTTTCTGAGTTCTTTGTACTGTTTTATAGATTTTTCCTGCATCTCATTGAGTTTATTTAAAATCAATATTTTAAATTATTTATCCTGGATTATTTAAAACAAATTATTTAAATTATTGTGAGTACATAGTCAGTGTATATATTTATGGAGTACATGAGATGTTTTTATACAGGCACTCAATGTATAATAATCACATCATAAAAAATCGGGTATCCAGCCCCTCAAGCATTTATCCTTTGTGTTACAGACAACACTATCTTGGATTTTGAGGGCTTCTTTTTCATTAGAGTCTATTGTTGTAGACTTATTGTATTCCTTTGGGGTGTCATATTGTTTTCATTTCTCCTGTGTTTTGATATCTGCACATTTGTTGTCATAGTTGCTTCTTTTATTTTTGAATTTACTTTTGTTCATAAGGGTAACATCTCTTTTGAAGATGTGAGTATGACGTTTGTTGGGTATGGAATTTCGACTTTGTTTCTAGGTGTGTGCAGTGATAAAGTCTCTGTAGGATTTCTTTGGCCTCAGTTTATTAGGGTGTGGCTATTGGTGGAGACTGTGGTGAAATTGTGCTGGGGACTGGATTGAGAGATCGGGCCTTCTGCAGGTTCCGAAGGTGGTGCTGGTGGGCTTTGTAAGTCTATTCTTGTGACTTGACGCAGTGTATAGTGACATCTTTGTTGATGGTTCCAGGCAGGCCAATCCCTGGGCATCTGAGTGGCTTTCTAAGATGCTGGTTGTAGAAGCAGTATACCAAGTGGGTGAGCAGGTTCTCATGCTCCTGGGAAGCCAGGCTGGCATAGTTGATGGTTGTAGCAGGGGTGGTGATGTACTTTTCTGTTTCCCAAGTGCTGTACCCTTGTGTTGTCAGTAGTGACAGTGGTTGCAGTGGGTTGGCCTCCAGGCCATTAGGTAGCCCTTGCAGGTATGAGCCACCCAAAGTGATAGCAATAGAATGTAAATTCCTGACCTCTGTCTACCAGGAGACATGCTCAGGTATCCCAGTTGGTGGATTATGTTGTGGAACCCCACACTCTGTCTTAGGGAGAAGCAAAGCTGGGTGGATCCAAACTGGACGAGTTTGTACTCAGGTCTGCCAGTAGCAAGTGCAAGCACCAGCTGTGATGGAGGAGGCAAGTGGGGAGGTACTCAGGCCTCAGGTGAAATGCTTGGGTAAGCTTTTACCACTACTGCACTGAGGTCCTGCTACAGGCAGCATGTGGGCAGTCCCAGTGGCAACAGTTTTGGCCAGTGGTTGGAGGACTGTGTCCCTCTTCCACCCCAGTCCTTGTGGGGCTCCTTCCCTTGTCCCAGCTGTCACAGTTGCGTTTGCTGTTCAGTCAGACCAGATACTTTGCTTCTAGTCTATAACTCATCACTATGCTATAGGAGCCCCCACTCAGCTCAAGCCCAGGCCTCTGTGACAACTCTCATCCTGCTCAGTTCATGGGGATATGCTAGCAGCTGGGGTGCATGCCATGTTTGCTTCTCAGTCCTGGTTGTGAGACTCCATCCTCCACTCAAGCCCAGGCTTCATAAGCTAGTGTTCAAGTTTTTCTAATGCCTGGACTAGCACCACTGGTTCCCTGGACCATGCACAGTTTGTTAACAGCAAGGATCAAGAACAAAGTCTTACTGTAGCTGCTTTGGTTTCAGGGCATGAATCAGCCACTCCCTAAGTTAGATTCAGGGTTGAAAGAGTCAAGTTGCATTCTGGTGGCTGAGTTTTACAATTCCCCAGGGGAAAAGTGGACTGCAGAAAGACACCCTCTCTCGTGGTGGGTATTCACTCTCAGTTCCTGGTCTGTCATGGTCATATAAGCTGCCTGGTTTTTTTGTTTGTTTGTTTCCTTCTTTCTCAATTTTGGAGATTCCTTTGGCTTTTCTGTTGAATTCCTGTGTTCCTCTTAGATAATATATTCAAAGTGTGACTGCCTACAAAGTATTTTGATTCTTCTAAAAGGATGAGGCATGCTAGAAATGCTTCTAGGCAGCCATCTTGGGAAAACTAAAAAAACAAAACAAAACAAAACAAAAAACTGCTGTTTTACTTTGTTTCTTTTGGTGTGGGGTGCTTCCCTGATTGGTGCTAATCTTTGTGGCTGTGTGCTGATATCTGTGGATGTGAAGAAGTAAGTCCCTATTCTATCTTTGCAGACTGGCTTTGCATGGGAAAGCCCTTAATTAGTCAGACTGTCTGGAAATTCTGGGGATGCCATCTGGCCTGGTTCATGGATGGGCTTGCTACTGGAGTTCAGGTAGGTTGACCTGGTGCCTAGGGCAGCAGCTTGGTGGGTTTGGTGCGTATTCCACAGGACTGGGTCTGGAGTCTGGATCCACTGTGGTGGTACTGGTTTGCAGTGGAGGGCCTGAAGCCTGTATTCATGGGGGCTCTCTTTAAATCTGGCAGACACAGGCTGACCTGACACTTGAGTAGGCCTTAACCCTGAGTCTGCAAGGATCAGCCAAGCATTGAGATTGACCTGGAGGCTGAGCCCATGGGGCCTGGCCTGGCATGGCACTGGGGTATGCTGGAGACTGAGTCCGTGAATGCTAGCCTAGTTCCTTGGTCTGTGGGGAAAGAGACTAACTTAAAACCTGGGTCTTCCTGGGTATACATGGATCCTAAGTGCTTGGGATAAGACTGGCTCCAGGGTCTACTGAAGTGGGCCTGGGACTTTTGGTTTGCTGAAGCAGGCCCACAGGCACCTAGGGCCATGGGGATCAACCTGAAGCCTCCAGCTGGCCTGGTGCAGGTGTAAAGCCTGGGTCTGCAGTACTGGTATGGAGCTTGAAATTACTGCTGCTGATTGGCCTGATGCCCAGAGCCACGAGGGCTGGCCTGGGGCCTGGGGCCATTGGGATAAGCCTAGAAGCTTGTTCTGTGAGTGCTGGTCTGATGGCTAGGTACACAAGGGCTACCCTGGTTCCTAGGGCTATGGGAACAGGCCTGGAACCCGGGTCTACACGTGCAGTCCTGCATCCTGGGTCCATAGGGGCTGAATCAGCACTGGAGTCTACTGAGATGGGCCTATCTCCAGAGTCTGCTGGAGGTTGGAGCTATAGGGACCAGCCTCAAGAGTGGGTCTCACATGACACCGGGCAGGCCTGGAGTCTGTGCATGAGTGTCAGCCTCATGCTTGAGGTCAGTGGTGCCAACCTTGTGCTGGGGTAGACATGAAACCTGGGGCTATGTGAGTTAATATAACTCTGGACTGGTCTGGAACCTGGGTTGGTCTTGGAGTCTGGTGCTACAGGGCTTGTCCTGGTGCTAGGTGGGCCTGGAGTCTGTATCGGCAAAGGCTGGCCTGAAGGCTGAGTCTCCAGGTTCTGCTAGGGCTGAGTGGGTGGGACTAGTGTGAAGTGGGCCTGAAGCCTGGGGCCATGGAAGCCAGCCTGGTGCTAGGCACAATCTGGAGCCTGGGGTTTTATCTGGCAGTATGTCAGGCTCTAAGACCAAGTCTGCCAGGCATGTGTAAAGCTCAGGGCTGTGCGATCCTGCCTGGCACCAGGGTAAGCATGGTGGCTCAGTCTACAATTACAGCCTGGAGTATTGGGCCTTGGATCTGGGGTCTGCCAAGTGCTGAGTTTTACTGGCACAGGCCCAGTGCTGGGATCTGAAGCAAAGTCCATTGTTCACTTGCATCTTCTTCCTTCATACAGAGGATATATCTCTCTAGAATATGTTACCTAGGATTTAGGGGAAGTATGATGCAGGCAATGTAAAACTGTCTCTCCTACCCTCTTCAATGCACCTTTTCTTATTTTTGTGCTAAACCCAGGTGCTGTAATCTCTCATGTTTATATTTTCTGAATACCTATTATAGTTTCATTTCTACTTGTTTTGATTTTCAATTACTCTTTCTTTTTTAACTACTGTAACTATATTTATCTCTTCAAGAATGTAACTAATACATTCCATTATTTTATCTTACTATTTAATGAAATGTATTTTATCTGGAATAAATTTGTGTTCTAATTATTGGCTGACACTTCTAATATTATTTCATATGATTTATAATTTTTGTTTACACATTCATTTTGTGTATGAGGTTTTATGTTTATGTTATTTTCCTCCCCAGATTTACTTTACTCTTTCTACACATTCCTTCCTTTCCAGTCATTTTTGTGTTTGCCTCTGCATGGCTCAGACCTTCAGTGCAAAACCATGTCTTTTAATCATTGTTAATATTTCCATTCTTGTAGTGATATTAAATTCCATAAATGAACCAGTGAAGAGTGTGGTTTACTTTCTGGAACTTTACACATTCCCTATACCGATAGCTTCTAATCAAACAATTATAATGTCAAAAATAAGCTTCTCAATATCTTTGCATCTGTGAGGGGCCCTACTTTATTTCCTGGCTTCAGGTATGACTGGCTCTAATATCCATATCTCAGATGCAGGACAATATTCTTTCATTTCCCTGCAGGAACCCTTCTCATAGGTCTGTGTATTTGGCCTCACTCTACAATATATTTGCATTCAATTTCTTGTCATAAGGATGCTTATTTTACTTTCCGTCCCAATTATGCTTTTTTAACTTAAAAAATTGGGTTATTGCCGGGCGCGGTGGCTCAAGCCTGTAATCCCAGCACTTTGGGAAGCCGAGATGGGGGATCACGAGGTCAGGAGATCGAGACCATCCTGGTGAACACGGTGAAACCCCGTCTCTACTGAAAA
>NW_016811709.1:103866-111248 GCF_001698545.2 Rhinopithecus bieti
AAAAAAAAAAAAAAAAAAAAAAATTGGGTTATCCATGTATGTGAGACTTTTATGTTGCTCAAAGCAATAAATATTGTTGTCTTCTTCTTTCTCAATGTCTCAGCAGCATTCATTAGAGTTTGTTATTCCTCTTTTCATACAATACTTTATTATCTCAGTTTTTACCACATACATGCCTTTTCTTCTCTCTCACTAGCTACTCCTCCAGCTCTGTTTTTGAATTCTCCTCCAAAAGACCTCTATCATGTTGGAATTCCTTCAGATACAATTCTGGGTTTTCTTCTCTCCCCTACCTATTCTCTTTCTAGATGTTTTCAATAATTTCCACAGCATCAATTACTAACTATATGGAGATTCATTTTTAAATGTATATCTCCAGCCTAGAAATTTCTCCTGGGCTCAAGATACCTATATCCAATATCTTATTTTACTGTCTTTTATGCGTCTCACAGATATTTTAAATTGGATGTTAAAATTAAACTCTTGATTTCCTCCAAATTAGTTCCTCTCCAAGTCTTACTAATCTCAGAATGCAACAGCACCCTTCAATTACTTGCTCAAGCCAGAAAATGTGAAGGCATCTGTGTTTCTATTATTTTCCTCATAGTTCACACACATATATACACACACATGTACATACTTCTAACTCATCAGAAAATCCTAGTAATTCTACCTTCTAAATAGATTTGAATCCATATATTTTCTCCATGTCCAGTGTCACACTTTAGCACAGGCCATTCTTATCTCTTATATGGGTTTCCATGATAGCCTTTAATTGATCTTCCATTTTTGTTCCTCTATTACCACCAGTTCACAGTAATTCATTCTAGACACAGTAACCAGAGTGATATTTTTATATAACCATGTAAATCTAATTATGTTACCTTCCTGGTTAAACCTCTCAATGATTTTCAAATGCACTTGGAATGAAACTGAAAAGCCTTACCATCATCTACAAACTCTGAATAACCCTTTCCCTAAGCAACTCTTCTGTTTTACTTAGTACCATTCGTTCCTTCATTCATTATATCCTTAATATGGCTTTTTATTTTTAGTTCCTAAGAGAAAACTGCATCAGGGCTTTAGTTCCTGTTCTACAATCTTCCTTCAAGATTTTTTTTTTTACCAAGCAATTTGTATAACTGCTTCTTCTTGTCATTCCAGCCTCAGAGTATATGCTACCTGTACAAGGAGCCCTTTCATTTTAAATAATACCCCCCTTTATTCTGTTATAAAGTTTCTTTGTTTTCTTCCCCACATTTTAAAAATGCTGTTATTATTTGACTCACATATTTATTTAGAAAATTTTCCAGTCTTGTTCTTCATTGTTATTGAATTCACACTGACCTCTAGCACTAAAATATGTAACACTTTCCATATAGTTTGAAAGCAAGTAATTGGTGACATATCATTTATATAAATATAAAAGAGAAGTCAGTCGGTAAGCACCATGTGAGCCTCCAAGTCCACACTCAGATTGTCAGAGAGAAGGTATGCCTAACTTCCAAGAAGACTTGCATGCAAACAAAAGAGGGCATCCATTTTACATTCCTGTTTTCAAGACAATGTTTTATAGGAAGACTATTCTCATCAAAAAATTTTAAACCATTTAACATTTGCGTCTACATTAACAAATATAGCAGGCATGGCTATATTCAACATTATCTACTAAGTTTTGTTTGGGGGAAAATGTCCTTTTAAACTCAAAAGACCATGCTTATATAACTGCTGTTATTATACACAAACTTGACATCTCTAAGAAATAAATTTAAATTCCTCTTCTTGTAATAGGTCTTTACAAAAACTTAATGGTACTTAAACTAGTAAATGACTTCCCAATATTTTGATTACTGTGATTAAAATACCTGGCACACATGGATTTAAGGTCAGTCAGTATCAAACTGTGAGCTGTGCAAGAAATATAGAATAGAGAGCTATACGTGGACACTTTTTGTTTAGTTGTCCTTTGAATAACATTTCAATGGCAATTGAATAGTGCAGCTGTTTGTAATCAACTTAGTACTGCGATCTCTTGAGAATGTATGATTTGTAACTGCTGCTGAATTTTGCATTTATGTTGGTCTAAATCAGGTTAGTTTATTTAAAAACTAATGTGTTTTATAAGGGCCAAATATAAATAATAGCATTTATTAAAACTGCCTGTGATTTGTGAGCAATGTTATTCTAGAATTCCTTCCCCCTCATCTTTCTGCTCAAAACAAGCTATTTTAAAATCGTTTCCACATAGCTAAACACAATGCTACTAACACGCTATCTGCAATATTCAAAGTTTCCCAATTGAAGAGATGAACTTATTTTGAGTCACATACATTTGATCAAGTGGTGCTTTCTATGACCAAACGCTTGCATTTGCCGTATGTGTTGGGATGGGGAGGGAAGAGGAGGAAAAGTAAAACATCTATAAATAAAAGCTGTGACAGAGGCTGAATAAGGTTATAATTAACTTTTGTTAATCAATAAAACCACCTATCAGTAAATATTGCTGTTATTCTCATTTAAAATGTAAGGAAATGGAAGCTAAGAGAAGTAAAATGACTTGTACATCACACAGCTTTGAGAGGCAAAAAGTTAAATTCAAACCAGATCTGTTTCACTCTCAATCCTCACCTCTTAATGATCCTACTATATAACTTCCCTAAGCTTTCAGAAGTTTAATGCATGCTTCTCACAAACATAAGACAAAAGTGGACAAGGAGCAAATACGAGGAATCCTTTTGGAAACTATTATATTGTGCCATATTTTGAACTAGGGTGACCACAGTAAGAATGTTAAATTTAGAAAATGAAGGAAAAAAATAATGGCTGATATGAGGCAGGGCTAACTTGCAGCTCCCATTTAGATTGACAGAGCAGCATGTGGAGACTCACTTCATAAACTTTTGCTCCAAGAACTACTGCAGAAACATTCCAGGAAAGCCAAGAGAATCCACAGACACTTTAAAGGAAGCAGCTGACTGCTGCAGGCTCCATGAGACAGCTAAAAAACTGTGAGTGCCCAAAGTGTGAGAGAGGGAATGGCTGACCCTGGACTCACAACCTCACTGGGGAACCTGAAGGTCCAGATCACAGGAGAAGGATGTGACCTTACCTGGAGCTGAGATAAATTCAGAGAGCCAAGTGAAATATAGGGGTAGAGGAAGCAGCAGGAAGAGCCCTGTTGGCACTCTCATTCCCCAGGGAAGCCATTCCTGACTTTGTCTTGCAGGGTTCCTTGGGAAGGGCTGCCAGTGGAACTAGAAGACCACAAGGAGAAGAAAACTTCTAGCTGAACTTTGTAACAATTTTCACTAAATGCAAAGTTTGCTGGACAGAATCTGGGGTAGGGAGTGAACCAGGAGTGTAGATATGGCATAGAAACTGCTAGATGGGGAGGCACAAAACCTGAAAGCCCTGCTTTCTTTCTCAGCAGGGAGGCTTGTAGTCTGGGGCAAGTTCTCAGCCCTACTCACTGGCTGCCTGGAAATAAATTTGGTGCTGTGGAGGGGCAGGGTCAGAGTGAGACTGGCCTTTCAGGCTGTGTGGGAGCTGGTTGAGGCCTGTCACTGCTCTTCTCCCACTTCCCTGGAGACCTCTATGACACAACATAATCCTCCTGGGGATATAACTCCATTGGCCTGAGAACCACATACCTAGCACCCACAGCAGCAGCACCAAGCCCTGCCCAAGGAAAGTCTGAGCTCAGACACACCTAACCCTGCCCCCATCTGACGGTCTTTCTCTACCTGCCCAGGGAGCCAAAGACAAAGGAAATAATCCCTTGGGAGCTCTACAGCCCTGCCCACTGCCCGAGAAACCCAAATACTTACCAGCCAACTCTAAGGAAAGCTGGTATCCTCCCTATACTACAACAGCTGATGCTGTCTTGAAAGTGCCACCTCCTGGCTGGAGGCCAGTGAACACAAAGTACACCAAACAAAAACACAACCAAGGACTAACGCAGAGTCTACTTCACTCCCCAGCTACCTCCACCAGAGCAGGTGCTGGTATTCACACCTGAGAGACCTGAAGACGGATCACATCACAGGACTCTTTGCAGACACTCCCCAGTACCAGCCCAGAGCCAGGTAGCTCCACTGGGTTGCTAGACCCAGAAGAGAAATAACAATCATTGCAGTTTTGCCCTCAGGAAGCCTGATCCATAGGGAAAGGGGGAGAGCACAATAAAGGAGCACCCTGTGGGACAAAAGAATCTGAACAACAGCCCTTGAGCCCCACATCTTCCCTCTAAGATAGTCTATGCAAGTGAGAAGGAACCAGAAAAACAATTCTGGTAATATAACAAAACAAGGTTTGTTAACATGCACAAAACATCAAACAAGCTCACCAGCAATGGATAAAAACCAAGAATAAATCTCTGAATTGCCAGGAAAAGAATTCAGAAGGTTGATTATTAAGTTACTCAAGAGGCACCAGAGAAAGACTAATACCAACTTAAATAAAAAAAAAGATACAGGATATGGATGAAAAAATCTACAGAGAAATAGATAGCATGAAACAATCACAGCTTCTTGAAATGAAGGACCCACTTAGAGAAAGGCAAAATACACTGGAAGTCTCAGCAATCAAAGAAGTAGAAGAAAGAACTTCAGAACTCAAAGAAAAGGCTTTTGAATTAACCCAATCTGACAAAGCCAAAGAGAAAGCAATTTTTATAAAATGAACAAAGCCTCCATGAAGCATCAAATTAAATGACTGAACCTAAGAATAATGGGTGTTCCTGAGGAAGAAGAGAAAACTCAAGAAAACTCCCCTGGTCTTGCTGGAGATGTACACATTGAAACACAGGAAGCTTAAAGAACATCCCAGAAATTCATTGCAAAAAGATCATCACCTAGGCACATAGTCATCAGGCTATCTAAGGTCAAGACAAAGGAAAGAATCTTAAGAGCTGTGAGGCAAAAGCACCGGATAACCTATAAAGGAAAATCTATCGGATTGACAGCAGATTTCTCAACAGAAATCTCACAAGCTAGAAGGAATTGGGCTCCTATTTTCAGCCTCCTTATATAAAACAATTAACAGCCAAGAATTTTGTATCCAGCAAAACTAAGCTTAATAAATGAAGGAAAGATACCATCTTTTCCAGACAAATGCTGAGAAAATTTGCCAGTACCAAGCCAGCCATACATAACTGTTAAAAGGTGCTCTAGGCCTGGTGTGGTGGCTCAGGCCTGTAATCCTAGCACTTTGGGAGGCGGAGGTGGGTGGATCACTTGAGGTCAGGAATTCAAGACCAGCCTGGCCAACCTGATGAAATAACATCTATACTAAAAATACAAAAATTAGCTGAGTGTGGTGGCAGGTGCCTGTAATTCCAGCCACTTGGGAGACTAAGACAGAAAAATCGCCTGAACCTGGAAGGTGAAGGTTACAGTGAGTTGGGATCATGCCACTACATTCCAGTCTGGGTGACAGAGAAAGACTATGAAAAAAAAAAAAGCTCTAAATCTTGAAACAAATCCTTGAATACAACATAATAGAACCACTTTAAAGCATAAATCTCACAGGGCATATAAAACAATAACACAATTAAAAAAAAAGGTATTCAGGTAACAACTAGCATGATGAATAGAATACTACCTCACTTATCAATATTAAAGCAGTACAAATATGGAGCCAACCCAAATGCCCATCAATCAACAAGTGCATAAAGAAAAAAAGAAAATATGGTATTTATATACCATTGAATACTAATCAGCCATAAAAGGGAGCAGAATAATGGCATTCACAGCAAACTGGATGGGGTTGGAGACCATTATTCTAACTGAAATAACTCAAGAATGGAAAACCAAACATTGTATGTTCTCACTCGTAAGTGGGAGCTAAGCTATGAGGACACAAAGGCGGAAGAATGATACAGTAAAGGACTTTGGGGACTAAGGGGAAATGGGGGAGGGGACTGAGGGATAAAAGGCTACACATTGGCACATTGGGTAGAGTGTACACTGCTCAGTGATGGGTACACCAAAATCTTGGAAATCACCACTAAAGAAATTGTCTATGTATAAAACACCACTTATTCCCCGGAAACCTATTGAAATAAAAAATTAAAATTAAAAAAATAAGTAAAATAGAAAATAAAACCTTGTTTTAACAAAAAAAAAATCACACCAAATACATTCAAATATCATTAAAAAATAAATAAAATAAAAAATAAGCAAGATTACTAGAAGAATACTTAGTGACTCATTGGACATAGAAGGATTGGAATAAGTCAATGATCAATGGGATAGTGATAGTGATGCTAGCAAAAAAATGAAGTCAAAAAGAAATGACCCTTAAACATATGAAAACATATCCATCACATATAATTAAAGAAATGCAAATTAATAATACACTGAAATACTCTGCTATCAGATAAGCAACGATTTAAAAATATGCCAAGACTCTGGTTTCAACACTGACATGTGAAAGACTTTAGAGGTTGTCACTCTCATCCTTACAACAAGAAAATAAAAACCTGATAAACTGAAAATTAATGATTTTTCTTGGACCCATTAGAGAATTGAAGTAATGGAGCAAGTCAGCATCTGGAAATCTCTACAGATGAGAATCCAGAGAGTCATAGCAAAGATCTGCTTACCTAAAGCAAGAGTGGCTGGAACCATACTATGGTAGGACCACTTAAATGGTAATTTTGATCACATTCATAGAGGCTAAATAAGGAGGTGCAATTGGAGTGAGAATCTTCTAGCAGCCCAGCTTTACGAAATTCCTACAAATTAATAATTTTACCTTCAGAAACCCTGGTAGGTTATCACGGTAAGAATTCTGAGGAGTTCCCCTCCTGGTTTTAGTAGGAGAAGAAGAATAATCATTGTGAAATATTCTCATGATGTTCTCCACAACAAAGAGCTGCTCTACAAGGAAAAAGACTACCAGAGCCTTATTCCAGTTGGCAGAAGGATATTCCTTTCACTCCAGCCTTCCTGTCTCACCAAGGACAATGTGTGGTGGGGGGAGGTATAGCACTGAATAAACACTTGTGAGGAGACATTTGGTCATTAAAATGTTGAAAATTATTCAAAATATTCTGGAAAGCTGTTCCTCTTTCATACCTAACACCATGCTAACAAGGCCTAGAGAATAATTTATAGCCTTAAATAAATATATTAGGGGAAAAAATCTAAGCTTAATGACCTAAGATTTCACCAGAGAAAAATAACCAAAAAATTTAAGTAAAAAAGGAGAAAATAGTGACATTATAAAAATTAAAGCAAAAACCAATGAAATTGAACACAGAGAAACAATAGAAAAAAGAATGAAAACAAAATCTGTTGTTATAGAAACAAAATCTGCTGTTATAGAAATATTAATAAAGTTGATACAAATCTAGCTAAGTTAAACAAGAATTTTTGACT
>NW_016811709.1:112846-123924 GCF_001698545.2 Rhinopithecus bieti
ATTATGTATTAAATACATTTATATAAATAAAGGAAAGAAAAATAAATAAGAACTGATGGATAGATAGGTTAGAAAGAAAGTTAGATTGATAGGTGTGTGTGTGTGTGTGCATGTGTGTGTGTTAGTATATACCCATTCTGTATACCCTTTGCCTTCAGCAAGCACCTCAGTGGGTTTTGTTTTTTTCTTGGTGGAGTGACCCAAATATTCATTCCTGAAGGGTCTGGGCCATTTGTAGTCCTGCCTGGATTTGGCTGTTGTAGTTTCCCACTGACCTTAATCACAGGGCGTGGTAATAGTAACAGACGCCCTAAAGGATCTCCTGTATTCTACATATACTCTTCCTTCTTCCATTGTGGAGTAGTAGACTGATTTCATTTTGATAGTCTGGGTCAGTCACTCCAACCAACATTGTAACTCCTTTCTTAGCCCATTGACTTAGAGGTCTGAGGAGCCCAAAGTGGCTAGGTGACAAGCTTAACTTCAAGTTCAATGGAATCATTGTGTCTCCTGATGGCAGCAATCCCCCCTCTGGAACTAAGACGTCTAGGCCAGCAGAACGTAATGTGATGGGAACAGGAAGCAAAAGTTTTGTTAATGGTTCATTAGGGGTGACGGTGAGTGGTGCCACTTCCACTTCCACCCCTTGATTAATGTACCCATGAATCCTGACTATGGGAGAAACAGTACCATGTATTGGACACAAATTGAGGACATACACAGCCTTCTGGAGAACTTTGCCACAGCCCTGCAAAGTATTGTCACCTAGTTAGCATTGTAATTGTGACTTCAAGAGGCTATTCCATTGTTCTATCATTCCAGCTCCTTCAGGATGATGGAGCACATAGAAAGACCAGTGAATTCCATGAGCATGAGTACACTGTCACACTTCTTTAGCTGTAGACTGAGTGCCTTTGTCACAGGCAATGATCACTGAGAGCATTGGTGCTATATCAAAGGCTCAGTGTTGGTCTCTGCTGCCAGTAAAGAGGGCACTCGGTGGTGGCTGTAACCAGATCAGTCTTGGTGAGTGGAAGTCCATGTTGCTGAGCCCATGGGTAAACTTCATCCCTGCCACCATGGCCACTTCGTTCATGGGCCTATTGGGCAATGACAGGGGTGCCTGGAGAGAGAGACAGAGTGGTGTCCATAGAACAAGTCATCCTATCTGTTTGATTCTTAAAATCCTCCTCTGCTGAGGTTACCCATTGATAAGCATTCACATGAGATACAAATATCTTCACAGTTTTTGACCACTCAGAGATGTCCATCCACATACCTCTTTCCCAAATTTCTTTGTCACCAGTTTTCTGATTATGCTTCTTCTAAGTCCCTGACTATCCAGCCAACCATTGGCTATTGCCCATGAATCAGTATATGGTCACACATCTGGCCATTTCTCCTTCCAAGTAAAGTGCACAACCAGGTGCACTGCTCAAAGTTCTGCCCACTGGGAAGGTTTTCCTTTACCACTGTCCTTAAGGGATGACCTAGAAAGGGGCTGTAGTGCAGCAGCTGTCCACTTTTGGGTGGTGCCTGCATATCATGCAGAACCATCTGTGAATCAGGTCCTAGTCTTCTCTTCTTCTGTCAACTGATCATAGGGAACTATCCATGTGACCATCAGTGCAGGCTGGGGGAGGGCAGGCAGCTTGGTAGGAGTGGAGAACATAGGCATTTGAGCCACTTCATCACGTAACTTACTTGTGTCTTCCAGACCTGCTCGAGCCCAATCACATATATACCGCTTGTATTTGATGACGGAATGCTGCTATGCATGCCCAATTTTATGAATAGATGGCTTATAAAGCACCCAATTTATGACAGTCAGTTCAGGTCATATGGTAACTTGATGACCAATAGTCAAATGTTCTGTTTCTACCATAGCCCAGTAACAAGCCAAGAGCTGTCTCTCAAAGGGAGAGTAGTTATCTGCAAAGGATGGCAGGGCTTTGCTCCAAAACCTGAGAGGCCTCCACTGTTATTCACCTATGGGGGCCTGGCAACGGCTCCAAACAGCATCTCTATCTGCCACTGACACCTCAAGCACCATCGGATCCACTGATCATATGGCCCAAGTGGCAGAGCAGCTTGCACAGCAGCCTGGACCCCTTCCAGAGCCCCTCCTGTTCTGGACCCCACTCAAAACTGGCAGCCTTTTTGGTCACTCGATAAATGGGCCAGAGTAACATACCCAGATGGGAAATGTGTTGCCTCCAAAATCCAAATAGGCACACTAGGCATTGTGCCTCTTTCTTGGTTGTAGGAGGGGCCAAATGCAACAACTTATTTTTCACCTTAGAAGGAATATTTTGACAGGCCCCACACCATTAGACCCCTAAAAATTTCACTGAGTTTGAAGGTCCCTGAATTTTAGTCAGATTTATTTCCCATCCCCTGGCACACAAATATCTCACCAATAAGTCCAGTGTGTTTGGTACTTCTCGCTCACTGGATTCAATCAGCATAATGTCACCAATGTAATGGACCAGTGTGATATCTTGTGGAAGGGAAAAGTGATTCAGGTCTTTGCGAAGAAGATTATAACACAAAGCCAGAGATTTGATATGCCCCTGAGGTAGGAAAGTAAAGGTATATTGCTGGCCTTGTCAGTTGAAGGCAAATTGCTTCTGCTGGGCCTTATGGACAGGAATGGAGAAAAAGGCATTTACCAAATCAATGGCTGTATACCAGGTACTAGAAGATGTGTTAATTTGCTCAAGCAATGAAGCCACATCTGGTACAGCAGCTGTAATTAGAGTCACCACTTGGTTAAGCTTACAATGATCTACTGTCATTCTCCAAGATCCATCTGTCTTCTGCAAAGGCCAAATAGGAGAGGTGAACACAGATGTGGTGGGAATCACCACCACTGCATTTTTCAAGCCCCTGATGGTGAAACTAATCTCTGCAATCCCTCTAGGGATGTGATATTGTTTTGTATTTATTATATTTCTAGGTAGAGGCAGCTCTAATGGCTTCCATTTGGCCTTTCTCACCATAATAGCCCTCATGCTACCAGTCAGGGAGCCAATGTGGGGATTCTGCCAGCTGCTAAGTATGTGTATGCCAATTATGCATTCTGGCATTAAGGAAATGACTACAGGATGAGCCCGGGGACTTACTGGACCCACTGTAAGTTGGATCTGAGTTAAACGTCCAAAAAAAAAAAAAAAGTCCATTAATTACCTGATCTCCATAAGCCCCTACTTTAACTGGAGGACCACAATGACATTTTGGGTCTGCTGGAATCAATGTCAGCTCAGAGCCAGTATCCAATAGTCCCTGAAAAGTCTGATCATTCCCCTTTCCCCAATGCACAGTTACTCTGGTAAAATGCTGGAGGTCTCCTTGGGGAAGGATAGGAGAAGGATTAACAGCATAAATTGTTGGTAGTGAAGTGGGGTCCTTCCTTAAGGGGACCCGGTCTCCCCTTGATTCAAGGAGTTCTGGGTCTGTAAACTGATTCAAGTCTAAAAATTGATTGAGGAGCCATAATTTTCTGTTTTATAATTCAAATTAGTCTTTTGTACAGTCAGACTGGAAGTTTTCTGCTTATTCAAATTAAGTAAGAATACAGTAGGCTTCCTGTCAATTTCACTTCTAGGAACATCATGAATAATTAGCCAACGCCAGAGCTCTACATGAGTCAGACTATTCTGATTGCTTCTTTGCCTCTGCTGTCCATTATGTTAACTGTGCCCACCTTGCCTTTGACGGTTGAGTGCTGCCACTTGGTCCCTGCTGCCTCAGAATCCAATTACTCTCATTGCCTTTAAATTTTCTAATTGAGTTACTGAGGTTCCCATTATTAGATCTGGCACACGGAGAAGAGCAATCATAGAGCTCTTCAAGGATCCAGATGCTCACCTCACAAATATATTTCACAAAGTATTGGTGAAGGGTATGTCTTCTGGACCCTCCCAACTGGAATGAATAGGTCTAAAGTGACTAATCCACTCCAGCATCCCAATCTCCCTAAGCCTTTGGATCCCTTCCCCTACATTAAACCAAGGGAGATCAGGAATTTCTAGCTTGCTCACAGTGGGTCATCTTTTGATCCATATTTCAGCTAACCAAGCAAATAAACTATTAGAACCTTTTTTTAACTCCCTGAGCTGCAACATTAAATGCAGGATCCCTGCTTAGTGGGCCCATATCAATACATTCAGCCTGATCCAACTTTTGTTCCTTCCACCATTATCCCACACCCTTAATATCCATTCCCATGCCTGTTCTCCAGATTTCTGCTCATATAAATTAGAAAATTCAAGCAATTCTTTTGGAGCATAGCATACCTCCTTGTGGGTCACACTCTGTGTTTTACCTCTAGGGATCTGCTGGGACTTTAGTTATAGCTCTAGAAGCAAACAAGGGTGTTGGGAGCAGGTTGTAAAGGGGAATCAGCATTGCCTTGCCTGGCAAGGGCTTTAGGGGAGGTCATCATGTTGCTTCAGGCAGTGCATAGTTAATCTCCTTAGACAGAGGTGGAAAGGCTGATGGCAGCCTGGGTGGGGGAAGGGATGTTGCCACCACTGGATGTGAGGAAACTGTTTCCTCTGGCAAATGAGGCTTATCAGAATTTAGGAGATTAGTGGCCACAGCCTTATCAGGGTCCTCCCACGTGTCTCCATTCCAAGTTGCAAAGTCCCATTCTTTTCCGATCAATGCCCTCACTTTAACAGTAGACACCTCGTGAGGCTGATCATGCACCTTTTGTTGCAGGTCAGCCACTCTCATGATAAGAGCTTGTGTTTGATTTTCTGCAATTTTTTCCCTTTGTCTACAGGAGATAAGACTCTCACTCAGGGTAACCTTAGAAGAATTGAGACTCAGTATGTGCTTCTGGAGCCAGGAGTTAGAATCCCTGAGCTCATCCTTTTCTTTCTTCACTTTGTCTGGCAAACCTAGGTGCAACCAACTAACTTCATTACATTCCTTGGTTCCCCACATAGGGCCAAAGTATTGTGTATAGAGCCCCTAAACTTCTTGCCTCTCACCAGCGGTGAATCAGGAGTATCAAAGGCATTTATTTTATATAACACTCTAAACAGTTCATGCCAAAGACTGTCAGTGTTCTCCATACTATTAGAAGTAGAGTTCTTAGCATTTTGGGGTCTAATCATGTTAAGTGGCCAACTCCTGAAACCCCAAAACCAACTAAAGAAATCCATCCTTAAAATTCTCTTCCTCTAGAATGACTCCCAGTACCAAAATCTGTATTAATCAGGGTTCTCTAAAGGGACAGAAGTAATAGATGTATATATGAAAGGGAGTTTATTAAGGAGTATTGCCTCATAGGATCACAAGGTAAAGCCCCACAATAGGCCATCTGCAAGGTGAGGAACAAAGTCAGTCCATGTTCCAAAACCCCAAAAGTAGGGAAGCCGACAGTGCAGCCTTCAGTCTGTGTCCGATGGCCCAAGAACCCCTGGCAAATCACTGGTGTAAGTCCAAGAGTCCAAAAGCTGAAGAACTTAGAGTTTAATGTTGGAGGGCGGGAAGCATGCTTTATTTTAACCATGCTGGCAGCTGATTATTATGAGATGGTGACAACCCAGATTGCGGGTGGATCTGCCTCTCCCAGTCCACTGACTCAATTGTTAATCTCCTTCGGCAACACCCTCACAGATATACCTAGGAACAATGTTTTGCTTCCTTCAATCTAATCAAGTTGACATTCAATATTAACTGTCACTAGGGAAAACTGGGTGTGAAGCATATGAGAATTTTCTGTACTATCTTCACAATCATTCTGTACATTTTATAACTCTTCTAAAATATGTAAAACATTATTTAAAATGTATGACAACTCATTCTATTAGCGAGGCTGTGAGGAAACATGCACTCATACGTACAGATTCATATTCTGGTGGGAATACAAATTGGTATAACTCTTATGAAGGGGAATTGGACAATATATAACAAAAATATAATGGGTTTATCATTCAAGCCATCAGTTCATCTTCTAGGAATTTACTCAGAAAATATACTTTCAACAGTACAAAAATACACAAGGTTATTTGCTGCAGCAATTTTTTTGAAATACATAGTAGTGAAAATATCCTAAATGTCCTCACTTAAGACAATGGTTGAATACACTATAGTGCATGCACATAATGGGTTGTTATGCAACTGCAAAAAAGAATGAAGAAGAATATATAAACTGATATGGAATAACATTCACGATATATTATTAAATGAAAAACTTAAGTGCCAAGAGTATCTATGTTATGCTACTTTTGTGTAATGGTTACATGAAAGTAACAGATTATTTTGCACAGATATCTGCTCATTTTTAGGAAAAAATAGGAAAGATAAGTTAGAAACTAAAAGGATTATTTACTTACGAGGGGTGAATAAAGATAAAAGAAAGAATGGTAGATAGGAATGAGTTAGAAGGGATTGAGTCTAAGTTAGACTTTTCTAAGTATATTTTCTGAATAGTTTTAATTTTGCAACCAGGCTCATGTTTTACATACTAATAAATAAGTAAATATATGAAAACATAAACAAAAACTATACATACATACATTTAACAAGGATGGGAGACAGACTTGGAAATGAAGTACAAGCAGAAATAAATAAGATTGTCACATAAACAACATAAGCATTATCACATTGAAGGTAGGTAGGGGTATGGTAATTTACTGAAGTAATTCTTGAAGATACTATTTTCACTCTACAGCCTCAGGTTAAAGACATACAGACTGGTAAACAAATATTGTACTCCAAATAAGTAGGTTGACTTTTCATAGGAGCAAAGGGTTAGCAATTCTTAAATTAATTTATACATGTTCCAAGATTAAGCAAATCAGTTAATATATTGTGAAGAATGAGAACGAATTTTCTCACTGTCTTTGAATGAATTACAAATTAGAAAACAAGAAAGACTGGAATGAACCTTGTGGTATTGGATTAGAATCAGTATGAATTCAGCATTTTAAACATATAAACAGATAGCTATAGAAATAAAGATGTACATGGGTATGTATATACATACTTATGTTCCCTAGCTCTGTCCATTAAGAGGGCCTAGAAGCAAAGACACTCTAGTACCAATGAGCACACCAAATGCCTAAGGAGGCTGAATCTCAGCCTAGAGCCTAGCATAGTGCTTAGACCTGGATGTTCAATAAATGATAAATATCATCATCATCATCATCATCTCATTTTGGCATCATTAGGAAAGTTGACTGCATGTACAGGAAAACTTTAAACAAATGAGGGCAAGAGAATGAAGACACAAACAAAGAAAGGATAATTGAAGGACCACATTTCTGATGGAGTAGGAAGGAATAGCCTTCCCTATATAAGAAATTTTCACCTTGGAAAAATAGTGACTTCTGCCTCTAAGAGAGGAGGAAGGAGAAGAAAATAATTGAAGACATATGTAGACATATTAAGATTGAAAAGAAAATACCTTTAATTGCCTCAGAAAAATATGACTAAAACCATCTAATGAGAGCAAGGAATGTGGATGGAGAAGGGAATACTGGACAATGTTAGGACCACCTCTTCTAGAGAAATGTGATACCGGGCCAAGACATGGCTAAAAAGGTCTACAGAGCAGCAGAGAGTGCCTACTTCAAGTTAAGTAACATGAATTTGCAGTGAATTCAGTCCATTTCATAATATTAGAGTTATTATTAAAAAGACAGTTTTTGTTTAGTATTTGATTGGTTTTCAATTGTTTCTTATGAATTAACTTTGTCTCTCCAATTATAACTTTCTTAGGCAAGAGGACATTTCTTACATAATGTTTATATTTTCTGTTGCACTTATTACAGTGCTAGGGATATAACACATACCCAGCAGAAGATTGATAGCATATAAACAACTATATTTTCAACTTGCCCTTTATGTGATGTCCCAGATTCTGGATTTTGCTTAGTTCTTCTATTTTCCAGGTAGACCAGAGAGACGCATTAATTTCCTTATAGAAATTGATTACCAACAAAGTTCAGAGAGAAGAAAGGACAGCACATACACTCTTGCGTTTACTAACAGTGGATCATACATGGCAAATTCATCATGGGAGAGCATCCCATAGTCCATGAATATATAGGATAATAAAATGTCTTCAATATCATCCTAATAATAATGTAATTAATAAAGAAATCCACTTCTCAAATACCCAAAATTTTACCCCAAAGTCTAATTGGCATTTGAATTATTCACTATCTTGAGTTACTCTTATCACCACTTCCTATCAGGGGATATCCAAGATATCCTTAAGTGCCAACCACTTCTCCAAGGTTGTGGACTAGAGATACCAGAGAAGCAAGCGCTCTCATCAGAAGAGGACGTTTTGAACTGCAGCTTTTCTCTAGGCTCACAGGTTTAATTTCAGCCTAACAGCTGCACTGCAGTCCATGAAATATTTACATTGTTTCTTGCTAAATTATATACATTATTTACCATATCATCTATTAAATATTTACCACCTTTCCAAATATGTCATGTAGCACACTCCACTGCTCTTGTTTCTTTTAGCATTAAAATGGAAAAGGCCAAGCCCTGCAGGAGCCTGGAGAAAGTAGCTATGACAAAGAAGAAAGCAGAGAAGGAAAAATGTGAAAGGAAGCAGAAGGCAGCTATCTAAAAACAGGCTCAGTATTACACACTCCCTATTCTCTTAACTTTGCCTACCCCTAACTAGAATGATCATTTCTCTCACTTAGAGAAGGTATTTTTCCCCCAACAATTTATATATACAACCAGCCTAATAGAAACCGTTCTGGAAATAAGCTATATTATCTTCAGGAGCCATATTCCAAAATAGCCAGATATGTAAAATCATCTATTAAGAAAGGTTTATGGTGATATCAGAAGTCAAGACATCGTCCCACCTTATTCAGATCCCTTCCCTACAGAAAACAGAATTGAATAAATTCAATATAATATAATATAAATGAAATACATTCAACAACCACTAATCAATGTGATATTTCACTCTCTGGTAAATATGAAAATTACTAATAGATGTGTTGTCAATAAGACATACATGGTACTTGTGATCAGTAAAAGATGCCAAGCTATGAAAACTGTTGATGGTGTCAGGGATGCAAAAAAACAAAAGAACTAATTGGTTCCCAGTTAAGCAAGATTTTCCTTAACTTGCTCATTGTCCCCAAAGTAGGCTTTCTAGAGATTGCTAGTTAGCTACCAATTATGTATTCTCTTCTACTGAAATTAACAGAACCTTGATGTTTACAGGTACAGGCTAAAAGACCATATTTTCCAGCCTTCCTGGCACCTGCAGGTAGCATATAAGTATGCTTCCACCAATGAGAAGTAAGTGGAAATTCTGTGTGGGACTTCCAGAGGTGTCTTTTTAACAGAGGGATACATAGCTTGCTTGCTTTCTTCCTCCATCCTGCTGTTTGAAAGCTGAAGATGGTTACTACTGCAGCAGTAGCCATCTTGAATCATAAAAATAAGGCCATATCATCAGAATCAAGCTGATAAAAACTGGACAAGTCTGGCGTTCTGATGATGGTGGAGCTGCCACACCATCCCTTAATGGTCTACCTCAGCACTTGTTTTATATGAGAGAAAATAATTCTGTCATATTTAAACTACTATAATTTAGGTCACTTCTATGTGTAGCCAGAATTAATCTATACCAATACAACTAGGTGTATGCACTATTTCTCCCTCTCAACCATTTCAACCTGCAAGTATTGTGTATCCTTATGTATGTCTATTTGCTATCAATTTTTTTCTGAGCACAATTACTTACATCTTAGTGGTGCAAGTGCTGTGGGTAATTCCAGTCGTGGTTATCTGTCTACTCAGCATGAAAGACTGTCTGTTTCTACTCATTTGAAGTCAGAGAATACCCTACTATAGTAATTATGAACAACCTAAATTATTTTTCCTCCAATTTAGATTGGACTGGGTTACAAATGGGTTAGTGCTGCCAATATGCTGAAACATATTATTTATGTCCATATCCTTGGAGCTGTCAAGACCTTCCTGGTTAATTTTCATTTGTTGGATTGAGTAGTTATTTGCAACTACCATGCATATATAAGTGCATTAATATATTTGACTTAGACACAGAAATTAAATTCCTAACGCCTCATTTGTTTCACTTACAAAATAGTTTGAAAATTTTCTTAAACTACACTTCAGGTCAACAAACAATTTTTGGATGCTTATCATATGTTATCATATGTTAGCAAATATAAAGCATGCTTAGCTGAGATTCAACAAGTCCAAAACTCATAAGTAGAATCTCAAGAGGGAGAGGGGGCAGATAATGTATTATTATCATTTTAATTGGTCAATAACATTGTATGTTTTTATCATGTACAACATGATGTTTTGAAGTATATATATTGTGGAATGGTGCAATATCTCACATAGTTATCACTTTTGTGTAAGAGCACGTAGCATACATTCTCTTTACATTTCTTAATACACTATATCATTATTAACTATAGTCACCTTGATATACAATAGATCTCTTGAAATTTATTTCTCTAATTTAACTGTAGTTATGTATTCCTTGACCAATATCTCCCTATCTCTCCTCCCAACCAGCCTACCTTCTAGTACACAGCATTCTCCTCTCTACTTCTATGAGATCAACTTTTCTAGATTCCACCTGAGTGAGATCATGCAGTATTTATTTCTCTGGGTTTGACTTATTTCATTTAATATAATGTCCTCCAGGTTCATCCTTGTTGTCACAAATGACAAGATTTCATTTATTTTTATGGCTGAATAGTATTCCATTGTGCATATATACCACATTTTCTTTATCAATTCATCTGTTTATGGTCATTTAGGTTGACTCTGTGTCTTGGCTATTGTGAGTAGGGCTGCAATAAACATGGGGGTGCAAATGTTTTAGAGATCCTGATTTCATTTTCTTTGGATATATATACAGAAATGGGATTGCTGGATCATATGGTAGTTCTATTTTTAATTTTTTGAGGAACCCCCCTACTGTTTTCATAATGGTTGTGCTAATTTACACTTGCAGACAGTTTTGAAGAAAGCATTTGAATTAAAATTCTCCTTAAATGAATGGATACTGTAATTGCATTTTGTACCAAATGCAGTCA
>NW_016811709.1:127922-140017 GCF_001698545.2 Rhinopithecus bieti
TTAAAACATTTTATTTTTATTGCTACATAACAGATGTACATTTTTCCTTCCAGCTTTAGGGGTCTGTGAGCCCAACTGATTTTTCACTATATAAAACAGTTATTTGGTGATATTTAGACATGGATTTCAATTGTCTTTCCCTCCTCTCTCCAACTTTCAACTATCAGACACAATTTTACAAAAGAATTTAGCTACTGATATGTGAAGTAGGACTGGTCTTACTTATTCAAGGAGTAGATATTTGCCTTCTAAGGCAATATGCTCATACATCATACAAAAGCCCTCTACAGAGAAGCAAGCCCCCAAGACACTTCATATTTGTATTTCTTTGTCTTATGATAATTTTGTCTACATGCAACCTAATTCTTGGAAATAAAGCTGAAAAGTATAGTATCTCTTACTGAAAGCAAGCATATTTTCAATGTGGTTTGGAAACTATAATAAAAAGTGTACTTAGTTATTAAATATAACTATGGGCTCCACAGCAAAATAATCTTATAAAAGAGGTGAAAACTTCCACTTGTAAAGATGAATGTGGTAATTGGACTTTAGGAGACATTGTACATACTTCTAAATGAGGGAAACCTCTGAAAACTACATTTAAGGTCAAGCAACAAAGGAATTTCAATACTAGGGAAAAGCAGGTGCTTAAGTTGATCAAATATTCAAAATTGATCAAGTGCAATACAAAATCACTGGAGTATCAAAATGGTTATGAAAAACTTATTTACTTCCTTAAACTAAGATTTATTTTTTACTAAATTTATTGAGACACACACACACATATATACATATCCATATATATATATATATATATATACATACACACATATATATACATGTCCATATATATATTCTGTTGGCTTCAAACAAGGAATCAATTTCATAGAAACATTTATGAGAAAATAGAATTCAATTAACAGAAATTTATTTAATGCAGCCTTTATTAACAGAGTACCTCTATTGCATCTAAACAGGTAAATTTACCGAGAGTAAAAGAAAAGTCTTACTTGAACTGCATTTTAAGAATATGTAGCCAGGCGCGGTGACTCACGCCTATAATCCCAGAACTTCGGGAGGCTGAGGTGGGCGGATCACGAGGTCAGGAGATCGAGATCATCCTGGCTAACACGGTGAAACCCCGTCTCTACTAAAAATACAAAAAATTAGCCGGGGGTGGTGGTGAGTGCCTGTAGTCCCAGCTACTGAGGAGGCTGAGGCAGGAGAATGGTGTGAACCCGGGAGGCGGAGCTTGCAGTGAGCCGAGACCGCACCACTGCACTCCAGCCTGGGCCACAAAGTGAGACTCCGTCTCAAAAAAAAAAAAAAAAAAAAAGAAAAGAAAAGAAAAGAAGAAAAGAATATGTAGTACTCTGGGGGAGAAATTGGATCCTCTTATGCCTCATTCTCTGCTAGGAATGTATTATTCCTCAATATAACTTATTGGGTATTTGATATTTCCTTTTGTTTTTTTGGCCTATGTTCCCTAAATGTTTGATGTACTAGGCTCCTACACTGAGAGGGAACAAGACTTGATTTCCACTGACAAACACTGGCAGAAATTATTAATTATTCATGAGAAGCCGAAGTTAGGCAAATATGCACCAACTGTTCTACAGCTTCTGAAATAGAAAAACGGCTGACCAAATTAAAGAGTACACAGTGCTGTGAGGGCAACATAAACCCACTCAATGATCCAAAATGTGTTTTTTCTCATTCATCCTCATTTCCTGTTGGCTTCAGTGCCAGATGTTGTAGAATTTCAAGCATACTGACATCCTCCAAATAGCTGTGTGAGTAATTGAGGAGTATGCTGATGTGTCTGTGTGTCTGTGTGTCTGTTTTTTCTTGGTGAGGTTTTTCTGTATCAATCTCTATATTTAAGTCGAAGAATATAGAACCCGAAATCAGTAAAAAGGGGTTTTGTTTGAAGTCAGGCAAAACTGGGTTTGAATTTACCTATTAATTATCATTTGTGTGACCTCAATTGGATTGCCAAATTTGGTGTCTCAGTTTTCTCATCCGTAGAAAAGGGATAATAATAGTCCAAATTTCATAGGGTTTGTGTGATAATTTATTTATTTATATAAAGCACCTAGCACAATGCCTTTGACAAAGAAAACATGCAGTAAATAATGATTATGACATCAAAGATTCTTGAAGGGTTGGAAGTTTTTGGAGAGACTTCAAAGTAAGAGAAAATACAGACAAATGGCATTTTCCTCATGGGTTCCATATGTACTGAAATTTATATTACTTCACATTTTAGGTGGCAAAGCAATGTAGTTCTTAAGAACTTGATCTCTACAACCAAATTACAGTTCAAATCCTGGCTTTATCAGCTGGTAATTTGGACAAGTTATGTATTATCTCTGAGTTATCAGATTTTTGCATATAACAATAGTGGTTATAATTATTCCTACCTCACTATGTAATGATCACTAAATGAGTACTAGATTCATAAGCAGCATTTTGAACACTCCGTATCACATCATAAGCAGGCAATAAATGGTAGCTATCATCATTATTGTCATGATGTTCCTCAATAAATTAGAGAATTATGGTAGAGTAAGAAACCTTAGTTAGCGGGCCAGGTGTGGTGGCTCACACCTATAATCCCAGCTCTTTAGGAGGCAAAGGTGGGCGGATCACGAGGTGAGGAGTTCGAGACCAGCCTGGCCAACTTGGTGAAACCCCATCTCTACTGAAAATACAAAATATTAGCCTGGCATGGTGGCAGGCACCTGTAATTTCTGTTACTTGGGAGGCTGAGGCAGGAGAATCACTTGAATCTGGGAGGCAGAGGTTGCAGTGAGCAAAGACTGCGCCACTGCACTCCAGCCTGGGCAACAGAGTGAGACTCTGTCTCAATAAAGAGAAAAGAAACCTTAGTGATCATCTGGTCCATGAATTGAAAACCGTCCTTTTACATATAGGGTAAATTATCCCAAAGAAGGGAAGTGAACAGACCAATTTCAATCATTTAGTAGTGACAAAGCTGAGTGTGAAATCTAGGCTTCTTGTCCCACAGTCAGTACTATTACCAGCCTATTGGAGATAATTGTGGAAATGTAGCCCCAGAAAGATTTTCCAAGCAGCTTTTGTGGGTTGCCATGAGTTCAGTCTCTAAACCACCACTTGGAAACTCTTCAAATGTTATATCATCATTTTATTCTCTCATCCTCTTTTGTTCTTTCATTAAAGATTCAATTATACCATATTTTTGTTTGCCCTAAGTAAGAGCTAAATGTTCCTGTTTTTCAGGTAGATAATCTAATCAGAGGCCATTCCTAAAGTTTTCAGTCTCACTACTGTGGTTGTTGGTTTAATCCTCTTCACCACCCCACCTCTGCCCATAACAACTCACAACAAATACAACCTTAACTTTTATATGCATGTATTATCAATTCCTTTTGGTTTCTCTGTATTATTCATTTTTTTTTTTTTTTTGTTTCCCTACTCCTCTTTTTTCTAAATAACTCCTTTAAAGATTTTAGTAGTTCAACCTAAAATCTGTGGCTCTAAAACTCATCTTTGTTTGTTCTTTGAAGAACATGGTTTCAGAAATGGTTTGGCTAATTTTGCTGTCTCTGTGATTTGATGAATTTTTGTAGTCAAATGCTTTGACTCCTTTCTCTTTATCTTTAGTACATCTACTAGAGGCTTTTTCTTTGTGGTTACTGTGAGGCTTATATAAAACACCCAGATTCCCCAAATTGCAATATGGGATTATTTATTTTACATTTGTGTTTAGTAGAAAAGTTGGGTTCAATGGACACATGGGTACCAAAAAAGAACCAAAATGATGGGAAAACCTAAAAATCCCTCCTAGAATCCTAGAGTTGGAAAAATTTTCAGACGCTGTTAGTTCAGCTTCTCAGAAAAGAATTCTTGTTAACCTTGCCTATACAACAGTCACTGAACTTCATGTTAAAAATCATAGCAGCAAGGATGCCTAGAGGTTATTTAATTTGACATGATCGTTTGCTAGATGAGAAGACAGAGGGAAAGAAGAAAAAAGTCCCCCCTCTAGAGGACAGAATAGCTCTAGAAGTTAATAGCAACAGCTTTTTCATTCGTGCCAGATAGTCTTCTCTGTTTTATGTCAAGAAACTGCTCCTAAAGGAAAAACATATCTTTTCCTGACACATTTTATTACGACAAAAATTTGAAATGCTACCTCTCATTTATCACAATATCTTTAACAGGATGTTTTTCTCTCTCAGAATAGCTCACCTATCCCTATGCCAATGATCTGAATTGTAGTTTAAGTTGCATGGTAAGTATAATGTTAAGTCATGTCTGATAGCAAGGCTTAGTTAAGCCCACACTGCCTTTCCTTGCAGTAATTCTTTTCTATGGTATAGACTCTATCTGACCTATCTCTCGGAACTGGTATGAGCATCTACAGAAATATTTAGTTCAGAACGATTTTAAATAAAGTGTTATAAAAACATAAAGCAGGAATTATCCACATTTGACATATGAGGAAACTGAAGCCTAGAAAATGAAGTGACAAATTACACTGATCTATTAGTGGTAGAGTCTGGATGAGAACACAGGACTTTTGAATTCTTTCCCAGGGAATTTATAACTAGTGATTTCACATATTACAATAGAGTGACCTTGTACCTCCCACACACTTTTTCCCCTAGGGCCAGGGAAGGGGAAGGGGGACAATGCTACAAGTAACCACAGTAACAGAGTTCAAATGGATATTATCATTTTCAATTGCTGATATGGGCACTACAGAATCACAGTACAACTATAAAATTTCCTTGCCTACTAACACAAGTTATTCTAATATCACTTTGATATGGTTTCTATAAACCTTCAATGTTATTTTATGCCATTGGGTAAATATTTGTGTTGTCCTATCATTTTTTATTTTATAAAATGTGCTCAAAAAGGCTACTCAACATATTTTAAATCCTATATTCCATTATTAAAATGGTTGAAAAAGTTCTTAAACAGATGCTTTTTTCAAGATTGTTTCTTTCCTGCTCAGATATAATTCAAGCCAAATTAGTGCATATTTTATGGCTAATCAATACAGAAGTACATCTCAGAATTAACACATTATGCACATATTGTATAATCAGTGTTAGCTAGATTCTCCCTGTTCCCGTACCATTTAAAAATATAGTTGAAACTTTGCAAAGCTCCCAGATGCATCTCTCAGGTACCTCCCTTAGTTCATAAATTTAGTTAAGTGGTCTGTAACAAACAAACAAATTAAACCCATATAAAATTTTTAGGAAAATAGACCAGTAGGTCTTAATCTATCTCACAGTACTTTGCTGTTCCATGAAACAAGAACTACTGGATGTTTTACATGATTTTTTTGGCTCTCTTTTTACGTATCACCATTTTTGAAGCATCAGTACCACAAAATTGTGTTCTCTTATTGGAGAAAATGTGTTGACAGCAGAGTAAGTCCTCAAACATCTTCTATCCTATCTGGTTCAACTTGTCTTCACTACAGTGAATTTGCATACTTTTTAACAGAGCTTAAATGTTTACTTATCAAAACCCTAAACTTTTAAGGTTTTG
The DNA here is from genome assembly GCF_001698545.2 of Rhinopithecus bieti. Classification (NCBI taxonomy): domain Eukaryota; kingdom Metazoa; phylum Chordata; class Mammalia; order Primates; family Cercopithecidae; genus Rhinopithecus; species Rhinopithecus bieti. Next base: position 133,476 of record NW_016811709.1, read on the forward strand.
CCAAGCTGTCATCAAATTGTCTTCCTCTTTCATCAGCCAGGTATCAAATTTTATTGCAATATTTCTTAAAAGGGGGCCCCATGGGACATCTACATCAGAATCACCCGAGAGAAGGAATTCATAAAATATAGATTCTTGACCCACACTTTAGGTGAAACCCACAGTGAAGTTTGGGAACCACTGCTATAGGGAGAGCCTGCTCTTTGCAGAACAATCTTCTAAGTCTAGAGAAAAAGAAAAGGACAATAGATAAGTATAATTCCTTAGATATGTAAGAAGTTATAGTCCTCCGATGATGACTCAAAACCATATGTTACCTTCAGATTTAAATTAATTTATAGCAGTAAGCAAATAACTGGAAGATAGTGGGAAAAATGTGGCAGAAACAAAACAATATTTTTAGCTAAAACAAGCATTTAACAGCATTATATAGTTCATCCGATTTATTGCTACACAATGGCCATTAAAATTTCAGACCCAGGATACTATATTTCAATAGTTTGTATTTTTTTCTTGGCCATCACAGCATTACTAACTTCATAAATTGAACAAAACATTATCATATACCAACTATATTAAAAGTACAGAATCTGGTACTGTAAGTCTAGGCTGAATATTAGTTCCTATGGAGGTGTTGGTGAGAAAGGGCTTTTGTCTTATACTTAAGATTTACCTAAAAATAGAGTATAATCAACCTACACATTTAACTACTACTAACTCTGTAATCTCCCTGTTTTTTCAGGAAGTGTTAGGTTGGCGCAAATATTATTGTCGTTTCTTGCCATTACTTTAAATGACAAAAACCACAATTCCTTTTGCGCCAACCTAATATTAGGCCAGCAGGGCCAGAGAATAGGCCATGCAAGTTGAATCTCTCTCTCTCCCCGTGTGTGTGTGTGTGTGTGTGTGTGTGTGTGTGTGTGTGTGTACCAAAGTAAAGTAACATATGCCTGAATCTTAATAAGAAACCAAATTAATTTTTAGATATTCTCCTATGGGATTTGCTTAAGTCTGAATTTTCATCCTTCAGTAGCAAATAAATCCAATGATTACAATATTCTGTACGCTTGTGAAGCAACAAATGTGAAACCAATTTACCTCTCATCATTTTAAACGTTTATGAGCAGGAATAATTTTGAAAGAAGTTAACTTACGCCTACATATATATGTTATAAATGAAATTGTAGTTAGTTTCTTGAAATTAAACATATTTACTCTGCCTCCTAATTCAAATGTTTGATGTACACTAGTGCAGAAAAGTAATCATTCCAATTTCAGTCCAGAATAAGACTCAACACAACTTGGACAAGAAAACAAGACTATCTCTATATTTAGAGGCATTCCTGTTTCTGTGTATCTTTATACAACAGCACTTACTTTCAACTAAGTCAGAGCATGATGATTGCCAAGATAGGTAATATCAAACAATTAGACTTTATTCTATCTATCAATGAGGTTTTAGTCTAGTTTGGGAAGATAAAACCATTTCTATGGCAAAAATTTGATGTCTACAGGACCAATAACAAGCAAATGGAAACTTATATAATCCGTATGATACATAACACCTAAAGAAACCATCGCTACAACTGCTAAGTGTCTGAAGAGATTAACCTGGAAGGGCTTCCTGGAAAGGTTTTGAGAAACTCATTAACTATATGCTAAGCACTGAGGATACTGAGACTATAGTAGTGAACAAATTAAATATGAGTTCTGACTTCACAAACCTTAGGCTGTGGAGAAGACTGACACTGAATAAGAAAAATAGATGTGAGGAATATTAAAAATTGTAAATACTGGTGCTATCATGGCTCTAAACCAGTTTTGAGGCTACAAAAGGCCTCCCTGAGGAGCTGAAGGCCTTGACACACAAATGAGCATCATGTGTCCCAGGAACTGACAGGAAACCAGCCAGACTGGAGCATAGATCTTAAAGTAGAAACAGCAAAGAAAAAAATTAAATAGAATAAAAGAGAGAGAAACTATCAATTCACATGAATTGCAGTGAAAATAGGAGGTAAAACTGAACTTTGTATCTTAAAGTAAAAATTAAATATGCAAGATGGAATCAAATGGCACTTTTCATATTAAGTGACCTAGAATTAAATGAAGATAACAATGTTTTTTCCTTTGTCTTGTTTTATTCTATTATGCAACTTGTGCAAGAGAAACTGGGTCCTATAGGTATGCATCCAAGGGATATATATGAAAGAACCACTGATATTTACTGATCTCTGGATTTTCTTTAAAATTATTGTTAATAATATTTTGATTGACAAATCATAATAGTATACATCTATGGGATGCAATGTGATGTTTCAGTATATGTATACAACGTGGCATGAGTAAATCAAGCTAATTAACGTATCTATCGCCTCACTTAGCTATTTTTTTATGGATTTAAACATGATTTCCATCTGTCCTGAAAGTTAAGTTATTCCAGGGTCTGCCAGATTATTTAGTCAATACATTATAACTTATTTAAAATAATTATTCCAAATTTTTAAATCCAGAGTATAAACACAGTCATATAAAACTATTTAAATATTTAATAAATAAAATATCAGTGTTTTAAGATACATAGTGCAATATATTCCATCAGTGATGTTTGGAGATCATTTAGTAAAGGCACGAAAGCTATCCTTTAAAGACTCACAAATGTTGACCTCATCACTTACATCTGACAAAATACATTTTAGCAAAAGCACATTTGTATTTGTTTATGAATATTTTCAATGACTTAAAGGAGACGTAGCTAAGTTCTACAGACATCACTATGTGCCAAAATATTGGGGAGGCAGGATATTTTTAGCAGATGATTTATAGATTGATTTCCTTCCAAGACAGATAAACAAGAGTACTGGAGCCTGAGTTGTTTTTCACAGAATATATGGTTGTTAGGTCACCAATGGGCCAAATTTGGGAAATAATACACTTTGAATCTGCAAGCTGCCATATAGGCACCCAAAACTAAAATTTTCAAAACCAGTTAGGTTATTAGGAATAAGTATTAGAATTCAAGCATATGATCCTTGGATAACTGTATACTGTATTTTAGCCTACATCTTTGGCATATATCATATTAAAAGATACTGTAGAGCAAACCATTGAAAATCTGCTGGAATTTGCTAGATACAAATCCAAATCTTATTTCCATTTACCTCTTTCTAATGATGATTAGTCTATGCAATTCCTTTTAACATGACTCATATTCATTTCTTTCACATTTCATAGCAAAAATATCTACCTTTAGTTCTTCTATGATCATTATTCAAATGACATAAGCCACATAGCCAGTTGGAACTTCAGCACCTTGTCATCAGAGAAGGTGGGGACATCTGCAACTTTATAAGATAGGGATTATGGGAAAGATACTTGGTTCATACACATGCATATAAGGCATAGGAATATGGGAGATCTGCCTGTGATTTGGTCAAGGTTTTGTTTCAGGGAGGTCTGATATAAATTGTAAGTCGCAGTAGCCTGATAGCAAATATGAAAAAGATAATGGGCAACAGTGCCATGACTCCCATGTATTGTCTCATCCTCTGTAAATGTGAGTTGGTTACTATGGGTCATGGAGTAAAAGAGTAAATATGGCTCCCTTAGGGGAATTGTGCTGCTAAACAAGGGAAGTAAGGCATATGGATGACATGTAATTCCTGGCCCCCATCAGCTTGTGGATTGAGACTATTAAAATCAAGTTGTAAAAACATGAATGAACTTGGAGGACATTATGCTAAGTGAAATGATCTAGACACAGAAAGAGAAATACTACATGATCTCATACTTGGAGTCTAAAGAAGTGGAATTCATAGAAGCCGACAGTAGAATGGTGGTTACCAGGAGTCACGAGGTGGGGGAAACAGAAAGATGGTCAAAGGGTACAATTGTGCAGTGATAAAATGAGTAAGTTCTGAAAACCTAATGCACAGCCTGGTGACTATAGTTAACAATAATATATTGTATACTTGATAGTTGCTGAGAGAAGAGATCTTAAGTATTCTCACCACAAATGAAGACATGAGGTGATAGATATGTTAATTAACTTGACTGTGATAATCATTACACAATGTATATGTATATCAAAACATCACATCGTACACATTAAATATATATAATTTTTATTTTTCAATTATACCTCAGTAAAGCTGAAAAGGAAAATATCAAGGGATTTTTGCCTAGTCAGAGATGACTTGGTTGGACTAAACAAGGTACCGGGTGTGGTTGAAGGCATTGTTTATAATGGATAGGCCATGACACTCTAAATGCTTATCATGCCCAAAGGGGCATAGTATAGAAAGTGTCACTTTATGTAAAAGCTTTCTGTTTGCTGACCTTAACCACACTTAACCAACTGTTTAGAACACACCGGAAATCAACTTATTCCTAGACAAACCAGAGAGTTATAAGACTTTATTGGGTATAAGAATTGTTCATTTAAGGTCTTCAATATTGGACAGTGACTAATGAATCAAATACTCAAATGCTTTCTTTTGTGTAGCTTGCATATGAGTCACATACCTTAGAACTTCCTACCATTCACTGGCATGTCTGTGTGCCTCTTCTCATTGTCCCCTTAACTTGGAATATCTTTTAATTTTCTTCCCCACTAGTAAATTTGTAAACCTTTAAGGCTTATTTCAAAATGTTATCTCCTTTGTGAAGTCTTTCCTGAACTAGATTTAGCCCCATCATTCTTTGTTTGCCTTTCTGAGTTACTCCCATAGACTGCAAATTCCTTAAAGATAGAATTAATCTCTTAACTATTCTTATTCTGTAACACTTAACACAGCATTTGAAATATTAATAACTACACTTTAGTAAAGCATACTGTATGTCGGAAACTTTTATAAACACTTTAAATATATTAACTTATTTCATCTTCATAACTACTCCATCATATAGTTATTGGAATTATATAATAGATCAAGGAACCAAAGCACAGATAAGTTAAACTTGATTCAAGGTCACACAACTTACAAATTGCAGTCAAGATTTGAATTCAGGCAATCTGGCTCCAGGATAAGCAGGTATTCAATATGTATTTGTGGAGGGCAATAAAATGTAATAATAGAAAGGGAACTTAGAAATCACCTTAGAAATTCTCTTTTCATAAATGAAGAAATTGAGGCCTGAAAAGTTGGCAAAGATAGTGTTAGCTAATTAGTGGCAAAAGATAAATTAGAATTTGGAGTGTTTAATTTTTCTCTGCTCAATATTGCTCTCCTCGAAGGTTATTTCTAAGAAAGTTTAAAAATAATTTCCAAGAATTCATTAAAATTATCTCTCGTTATCTGACTGAATTCAGTTCTCTTTACCTGAATTAAATTTGGCAAACAAATGACGGGGAAGGAGATTACCTCTATTCATAGAAGCCAGGTCCTTCTGTCCTTGTTCTATCACTTATTGTGCATGTTTTTATCCAAATGCAAGTAATGCCACTTTCTAAATCACAAATCCATTTTAATGGATCATTAAACCAATTCCTATGTTTCCACAGTGATGGATGATGCCCCTCTCTCTAACTTGCCCCCATAATGACCATTCTATATTGTGCACCTATTTTTAGTAGGCTCTTCTACATGACCTTTCATGCATATCCTCCAATTGTTTCTCTTTTTGTTATTGTTGTTGTTCACTTCTCTGTATCCCTAGACCTGTGCATTTCCCTGAAATGTCAATCTCAGGGACCTTAGTGTTCTATTCAATTTATTCTAAATTTGACATTTGTTATCTATGGATAACAAGAGTCATTTCTCATGCTAAAGTGATGGGGTTGGCAGAAAGTTTTCTCCTTTGTGTGCAAAACTGACCAAGTGAATTATTTTCTTTTCCCCCTTCAAAAGAGGTTGAGAATGAGTGAATCTCTTAAAACAAACAAACAAACAAACAAAAAAAAAACTAATGGGTTGCCCTGATGGGCATATATTTCTTGTTAAGGTCTGGCTGACTCTCAGAGACTGTGCATGTGTAGTAATTTTTTTTTCTTTTATTTTGCAGGTAGAAGTATGATAGTTGAACTTTATTGTGCTCTAGAAAAAGCAATAAACCCTTCTTCAAACTTCATAAGATAGCACAGTAAAAGGAAGTCTACACCAAGAGGACATTTTCCCTTCAAAATAACAAAGCAGAACACAAAGTAAATCAAAGCATATAAACAGAGAAAGGAATTCGGTTACTTTTGAAACTGAACTCCAGAAATAATTTACTTAAAAAGAGTTCCTCAGATACAGCTTGAAGTCTAAAGACAATCATTGATCATCAACTGGTATTCTCTCACTCCATCAGCACTCCATATACAAAGCAAGAGAGAACCCAGAGTAAAAAAATTTAAATGGACAATATTTCATCTGTAACCTGGAAAGTCTTCTATGCTTGCTGTTGTATTGACTTTCCTACTTATCTCAGAAAATTGTGCATTTAATCATTTCTTTCTATTTTCTTTTTTTTCTCTGACTCTTTTCCAGTGAGAGAGCATGAGATTGTTTACCTAAAGACCTCAAAGTCTAGCAAGATAGGAAGCAAGCTGTTACTTAAGCAGG
>NW_016811709.1:141518-144312 GCF_001698545.2 Rhinopithecus bieti
GAGTCCAGGTGATCTCATTGTTCAGTTCCCACCTATGAGTGAGAACATGCGGTGTTTGGTTTTCTGTTCTTGCGATAGTTTGCTGAGAATGATGGTTTTCAGCTGCATCCATGTCCCTACAAAGGACACAAACTCATCCTTTTTTATGGCTGCATAGTATTCCATGGTGTATATGTGCCACATTTTCTTATATGGAAATATTGCATGATGCTGAGATTTGGAATATAGATCCCACCACCCAGGCAGTGAGCATAGTACAGGTTAAGCAGTTTTTCAATCCATGTTTCCCTCCGCCATTCCCCCTCCACTAGTCTGCAGTGTCTATTGTTCCCATGTTTATATGCATGTGTGTTCAATGTTTAGTTCCCACTTATAAGTGAGAATGTGTGGTGTTTGCCTTTCTGTTCCTGCCTTAATTCACTTAAGATAATGACCTCCAACTGCATCCATGTTGCTGCAAAGAACATGCTTTCTTGAAATCATGTGTTTTATCTGATAAAAATACCTTAAAATATTTCATGCTATGCCATTATGTGTCCTTTTATTTTAAATTATTTGTCATTAATAACATTGAAGTTTAAAATTATTTCTAATATTTAGCCTTTGTTTTGTGTTCTCTTTGGATTAGCACTGTACACATTCAGTTTAAGAATCACCTTTTTAGATTCCCAACAAATGGAAAAGTGATATTTGTATAATATATATATTTTTTAAAAGACAAAACAATATGCAGCAGAAAATTTATTGCACTAAACACATATAATTAGAAAAGAAGTTTCTCAAGTAAATGACATCAGCTTCTACTTTTTTTGTATTTTACTTTAACTTCTGGGATACATGTGCAGAATGTGCAGGTTTGTTACATAGGTATACACGTGTCATGGTGGTTTGCTGCACCCATCAACCTGTCATCTACATTAGGTATTTCTCCAAATGCTATCCCTCCTCTACCCCCACCCCCTACCAGGCCCCAGTGTGTGATGTTCCCCTCTTTGTGTCCATGTGTTCTCATTGTCAATTCCCACTTATGAGTGAGAACATGTGGTGTTTGGTTTTCTGTTCCTGTGTTAGTTTGCTAAGAATGATGGTTTCCAGCTTCATCCAAGGACATGAAAACATCCTTTTTTTATAGCTTCATAGTATTCCATGGTGTATATGTGCCACACTTTCTTTAACCAGTCTATCATCGATGGGCATTTGGGTTGGTTCCAAGTTTTTGCTATTGTGAATAGTGCTGCAATAAACATATGTGCACATTTGTCTTTATAACAGAATTATTTATAATCCTTTGGGTATATACCCAGTAATAGAATTGCTGGGTCAAATGATGTTTCTGGGTCTAGATCCTTGAGAATCGTCACACTGTCTTCCACAATGATTGCTAATTAAACTAAAGAGCTTCTGCACAGCAAAAGAAACTATCATCAGAGTGAACAGGCAACCTACAGAATGGGAGAAAATTTTTGCAATCTGACAAAGTGGGTGAAGGATATGAACAGACACTTCTCAAAAGAAGACATTTATGCTGCTAACAAACAAACAAACAAACAAAAAGCTCATCATCACTGGTCATTAGAGAAATGCAAATCAAAACTACTATGAGATACCATCTCATGCCAGTTAGAATGGTGATTGTTAAATAGTCAGGAAACAATAGACGCTGGAGAGGATGGGTAGAAACAGAAATGCTTTTACAGTGTTGGTGGGAGTGTAAATTATTTCAGCTTCTATTTTAACAAAAAAAAGAAGAGCAAACTAACCCAGAGAAAAGGAAGAAAATAAATAATAAAGATCAAAAGAGAAATTAGTGAAAAAGAAAACAGAAATTTAGAAAATCAATGAAACTAAAATTAGTTTTATTGAGATTAATAAAATTAATAAATGACTAGTCAAGAAATGCAAAAAAACAACAAAATATCAATATGAGCAATGACAGAGATGACATAACTATAGATTCTATGGATATTAAAATAACAGAATATTATGACAATGAATTTTAAAACTTGGATGAAATGGGTGAATCTTTTGAAAGACAGAAACAAAAAGTCACTCATAAAAATAGAAAACCCGAATATCTTCCTATCTATGAAAGAAATGTATTAATAATTAAATATCCTCAGAAAAAGCAAATACCAGGCTCCATGTGGAAACACTAATGAATTCTATCAAATATTTTGAAAAGAAATAATATTAATTCTTCAAGAACCTTAACAGAAAATTTGAGAAGGGAAAATATCTTCCAAATCATTTTATGAGTCCAACATTAACCTAATACCAAAACCATATAAAATATTACAGGGCCTGGCGCGGTGGCTCAAGCCTGTAATCCCAGCACTTTGGGAGGCCGAGACGGGCGGATCACGAGGTCAGGAGATCGAGACCATCCTGGCTAACACGGTGAAACCCCGTCTCTACTAAAAAATACAAAAAAACTAGCCGAGCGAGGTGGCGGGCGCCTATAGTCCCAGCTACTCCGCAGGCTGAGGCAGGAGAATGGCCTACACCCGGGAGGCGGAGCTTGCAGTGAGCTGAGATCTGGCCACTGCACTCCAGCCCGGGCGACAGAGCGAGACTCCGTCTCAAAAGAAAAAAATTGCAAAAAATATTACAAGAAAATAATACTATGGACCAGTAATCTTCATGAGTATGGATGCAAACAATTTTAACAAAACTTTAGCAAGTTAAATAAAACAATATTTAATAAAACAATATGTTATAGTCCGATGGAGTTCAGTCTAGCAATGCCAGGTTAGTTTAACATTCAAAATCAATTAAATGTAATTCATTATATTAA
>NW_016811710.1:0-1426 GCF_001698545.2 Rhinopithecus bieti
GCCAGGTGTGGGATATAATCTCCTGGTGTGCCCATTTGCTAAGGCCCTTGGTACAGCACCGTATTGGGGTGGGAGGTACCCGATTTTCCAGGTGTTGTGTGTCTCAGTTCCCCTGGCTAGGAAAAGGGATTCCCTTTCCCCTTGCACTTCCCAGGTGAGGCGATGCCTCGCCGTGCTTCAACTCTTGCTGGTCAGACTGCAGCAGCTGACCAGCACCAATTGTCCTGCACTCCCTAGTGAGATGACCCCAGTACCTCAGTTGAAAATGCAGAAATCACCTGTCTTCTGTGTCGCTTGCGCTGGGAGCTGGAGACTGGAGCTGTTCCTATTTGGCCATCTTGCTCCGCCCCTCATAATTTTCATTTTAAAGGCACTCCAGGGCCAGGCGCAGTGACTCACACCTGTAATCCCAGCACTTTGGGAGGCTGAGGCGGGTAGATCATGAGGTCAGGAGATCAAGACAATCCTGGCTAACATAGTGAAATCCCATCTCTACCAAAATACAAAAAAAAAAAAAAGAAAATTAGCCAGGCCTGGTGGTGGGCACCTGTAGTCCCAACTACTCGGGAGGCTGAGGCAGGAGAATGGCATGAACGTGGGAGGTGGAGCTTGCAGTGAGCTGAGATTGCACCCCTGCACTCCAGCCTGGGCGACACAGTGAGATCCTGTCTCCAAAAAAAAAAAGCACTCCAGATGATTCTATTATAGGTGTTTCAGAAAATGAGGTGAGTTATATCATACTTCCAACACTAGAATTGATAATATATGGATATGATATGCAACATATTATCATGATAAAATATGAAAGATTTTCTAAATTTCTGTTTGTAGGTTTAGCCAATAATCTAAGGTGCTGCAGGAAAATTATGTATTTGTATAATGAGAAAAAAGATGCGTTCCTTTTATATGAACATGCATGATGAATCCAGGAGAGGAAAATATTTCCTTATTTTAAATTATATATTCAAACAAATTGTTTCTGATATTGAACTTTTGACCTTAGATACATCATTTAATCATAATTTGAATTTCTTTTAAGCTGAACATTGTCATTGTTTTGACATTCCCCAAGTTACTTGATTCTTAATTAGGGTTGAACTATTGGATAGTAACTATAGCAGATTTATAGCCTTAGACTGCTTAAATTGTTTATGAATAAGCCATATTCACAATCCATTTCTGAAACCTAATTTTGTTTACTTTTAATTTTTTTGAGAGATTCATCTTTTATTTTAAAGCAGTGGTAAATTTAAAGATTTGATGTATTTTCTCAAGATCAAAGAGAAATCACTTACATATTTTATATTACTTTTGTTGGGAGCCATGCTTTTTCTTCATTAATTACCTTTAGAAACACTGAATTTATCTGAAACATGAAGTATCCCTGTAGAGTTTGCTTTGACTACTTCAATGGAAGATTTATGTT
>NW_016811711.1:0-1733 GCF_001698545.2 Rhinopithecus bieti
TTTTGAAATATCCCCTGAAATTGCTCAAGGATTCTGAAAATACTCCTGAGAATCTCTTAATACTTATAGTATAAAATATTAATAATTAAAAATAATCCAAAATGGGAAAATAAGATTTATTATTATTATTATTATTATTATTATTATTATTAAGATGGAGTTTAAACTCTTGTTGTCCAGCCTGTAGTGCAATAGCACAATCTCGGCTCACTGTAACCTCTGTCTCCTGGGTTCAAGCAATTCTCCTGCTTCAGCCTCCCAAGAAGCTGGGATTACAGGCATGCACCACCAGGCCCAGCTAGTTTTTGTATTATTAGTAGAGATTGGGTTTCACCACCATGTCGGCCAGGCTGGTCTCAAATTCCTGAACTCAGGTGATCCACCCACTTCAGCCTCCCAAAGTGCTTGGATTACATGCATGAGCCACTGTGCCTGTCCAAGATATTCTTGATAATAAAATGGGCTGCCTTACAAAAGGTAGAATCCTAAGTTTAAGCCTCTGCGACTTCTTGTATATATACTGAATTTTTTATGGACCAATGGAAGATTTGTTCGTTTAAGGTTTGAGCATATCTCTGGCCACATACCTCTGCACATTTATTTAGACTGGATATGTTTACATGTGACTTTTGCTCCTTATAACTATTCACTTCTATAATAGTGCACCAGACACTAAAAGACATATCAAATTTTTTTTATGTCACAGTGCTGATGAATATGGAGAAAAGCTATAACTCAAAGTTACCAAATACTTTTTTTTTTTTTTTGAAGATTAAGTCTTGTTCTGTCGCCCAGGCTGGAGTACAGTGGTGCAATCTCGGCTTACTGCAGACTCCATCTCCTAGGTTCAAGCGATTCTCCTGCCTCAGCCTCCCCAGCAGCTGGGACTACAGGCACTCACCACTACACCCAGCTAATTTTTGTATTTTAGTGTAGACAGTTTTTCACCATATTGGCTAGGCTAGTCTCAAACTCCTGACCTCATGGTTTACGCACCTCGGTTTCCCAAAGTGCTGGAATTACAGACATGAGCCACCACATCCGTCCCCAAATACTTTTCTTTAATCCCACGTAAATGTGGTAGTTGAATGTACTCTGATGGGAAGCAATATGAAGCTTTATTCAGGTTTTATTGACATTGGAGCTACCTTGAATTACTGATTACATGAGAAGAGAAGGGGAAGTAACTGTGTATATACTGGACATTTGCTAACCCTAATAAGTGTATATGATTTTCTCTGATACTAGCCAGTAAATGTTTTTAAATAAGTCGTATACATTTTCTGGGCCTAATTGCTTTCCTAGGCGTCTTCTAAGCTGATATCAAAGGTTTGTTTAGGATTAAAATGTGTAAGTTTTGGGTACTTAAGTGTGGATAATCCAAAACATATCTTAAAACACAATTTTAGTCCAGAATTTTATTTACATAAGTGAGGTGATTGATTTTTTTTTTTGAGACGGAGTTTTGCCCTGTCGCCCAGGCTGGAGTGCAGTGGCGCGATCTCTGCTCACTGCAAGCTCTGCCGCCTCCCGGGTTCACGCCATTCTCCTGCCTCAGCCTCCCGTGTAGCTTGGACTGCAGGCACCCGCCACCACGCCCAGTTATTTATTTATTTATTTTATTTTTAGTAAAGACGGGGTTTCACCGTGTTTGCCAGGATGGTCTCGATCTCCTGACCTCGTGATCTGCCCGCCTCATCCTCCCAAAGTGCTGGGATTACAGGCGTGAGCCA
>NW_016811712.1:0-2175 GCF_001698545.2 Rhinopithecus bieti
CAAGACAGTGCAGTACCGTCATAAGGATAGGCATATACATCAGTGGAACAGAATTAAGAGCTCAGAAATAAACCCTTACATTTGTGGTCAACTGATTTTGATAAGCGTGCCAAGACAATTCCATGGGGAAAGAGTAGTCTCTTCAACAAATGGTGCCGAGACAATTGGATATCCCCATGCAAAAGAATGAAGATGGACCTCTTCCTCACACAACACACAAAAATGAACTCAAACGGATCATGGCCTGAGTGTAAGGGCTAAACCTGGAAAATTCTTAGAAGAAAATATAAGAGTATGTCGTCATTACCTTGGATTTGGCAATGGTTTCTTAGACACAATAACAAAAGTAGAAATGACAAAAGAAAAAATAAACTGAGCTTCCTCAAAATTAAAAACTTTTGTGCTGCAAATGATCAAGAAAGTAAAAAGACAATCCACAAAATGGAAGAAAATATTTGCAAATTACATATCTATAAGGAACCTGTATCTAGAGAACCTAAAGGGCTCAATAATAAAAAGACAACCCAATTTAAAAATAGGCAAAGGAGGCCGGGCGCGGCAGCTCATGCTTGTAATCCCAGCACTTTGGGAGGCCAAGGCAGGTGGATCACCTGAGGTCAGGAGTTCGAGACCAGCCTGACCAACATGGTGAAACCCTGTCTCTAATAAAAATATGAAAATTAGCTAGGCATAGTGGCGGACACCTGTAATCCCACCTACTTGGGAGGCTGAGGCAGGAGAATTGCTTGAACCTGGGAGGTGGAGGTTGCAGTGAACCGAGATTGCGCCATTGCACTCCAGCTTGGGCGACAGAGTAAGACTCTGTTTCGGGAAAAAAAAAAAAAATGGGCAAAGGATTTGATAGACATTTCTTCAAAGAAGATATGCAAATAGCCAACAAATACATGGAAAGATGCTCAGTATCCTTACTTGTCAGGGAAATGCAAATCCAAACCAAAATGAGATACCACTTCACATCCGCTAGGATGGCTAGAGTCAAAATAATACACGCTGGTGAGGATGTAGAAAAATTAGAACCTTCCTACATTGCTAGTGGCAATGTAAAATGCTGTGGCAGCTGTGAAAAACAGCCTGGCAGTTCTTCCAAAGGCTAAACACTGAGTTACTATACATCCCAGCAATTCTACTCCCAGGCATATACGGAAGAGAATCAAAAATATGTGCCACACAAAACCTGTATGTTCATAGCAGCATTATTCATAATAGCTAAAAGGCAGATGCAACCCAAATGTTCATCAACAAATGAATGAATAAAGAAAATGTGGTATATCCATATTATTTGAATATTATTTGGCAATAAAAGGAATGATGTGCTGCTACGAGTTGAGTTGTGCCCCTCAAAAAGATATATTGAAGTCCTAACCCCCCAGCACCTCAGATTGCAACCTTATTTGGTAATATGGTCTTTACAGAGGCAATCAAGTTAAAATGAGGACATTGTGGCCGGGCGTGGTGGCTCAAGCCTGTAATCCCAGCACTTTGGGAGGCCAAGACGGGCGGATCACGAGGTCAGGAGATCGAGACCATCCTGGCTAACACGGTGAAACCCCGTCTCTACTAAAAAATACAAAAAACTAGCCGGGCGACGTGGCGGGCGCCTGTAGTCCCAGCTACTCGGGAGGCTGAGGCAGGAGAACGGTGTAAACCCGGAAGTCGGAGCTTATAGTGAGCTGAGATCCGGCCACTGCACTCCAGCCTGGACAACAGAGCAAGACTCCATCTCAAAATAAATAAATAAATAATAAAATAAAATGAGGACATTAGGATAGGCCCTAACCCAACAGGACTGGTTTAAAGAGGAAATTTGGACACAGAGACAGGCACACATACGAGGAGAATGCCACGTGAAGATAAAGGCAGAGATAACAGTGACATGGCCGGGCGCAGTGGCTCACGCCTGTAATCCCAGCACTTTGGGAGGCCAAGGAGGGCGGATCACCTGAGGTCAGAAGTTCAAGACCAGCCTCCCCAACATGGTGAAACCCCGTCTCTACCAAAAATACAAAAATTAGCCGGGCGTGGCAGCAGGTGCCTGTAATCCCAGCTACTCAGGAGACTGAGGCGGGAGAATCGCTTGAACCCGGGAGGCGGACGTTGCAGTGAGCCAGGATCACGCCACTGTACTCTAGCCTGGGTGACAGAGTGAGGCTCCCT
>NW_016811713.1:0-953 GCF_001698545.2 Rhinopithecus bieti
TTAACCATCCTGTCTGAGAGGATATATCATGTAATAGAGTTAGCATAAGCTTTGGACTCACAAGTCTGTGTCTGAAACATACTTTTGCTGTTTGGTAGTTGGATTAAGTAGGCAAGTTATTGAACTTCTCTTAGCCTCAGTTTCTTCATATGATAAAACAATGATGAAAAAAAGCACATCATAGGAAGTGCCTGTAAACTTCCTGGTACATTATGAGCACTCAATTAAAAAACTATAATTTTCAATTTACAATTAAAGCATTAAAATTTAAAATATAACTATTACTGTCAATAAAGATATTGACAATCATTTTTTCTTTTAATATTAAGTAGTTGCATTGATTACCATAGCCTGAACTAGTGAAGGAGTGTGCTCACATAGAAGTTATTTCCATGGCCGGGCATAGAGTTAGATTGCAACCCCTGCTTTTTTTTTTTTTTTTTTCTTTCCATTTGCTTGGTAAATATTCCTTCATCCCTTTATTTTGAGCCTGTGTGTGTCTTTGCCCATGAGATGTGTCTCCTAAATACAGCATACCAATGGGTCTTT
Organism: Rhinopithecus bieti; assembly: GCF_001698545.2. Taxonomy (NCBI): domain Eukaryota; kingdom Metazoa; phylum Chordata; class Mammalia; order Primates; family Cercopithecidae; genus Rhinopithecus; species Rhinopithecus bieti. The sequence goes on from NW_016811713.1 coordinate 550, forward strand.
ACTCTTTATCCAATTTGCCAATATGTGTCTTTTATTTGGGGCATTTAGCCCATTTACGTTTAAGGTTAATACTGTTACTTGTGAGTTTGTTCCTGTCATTATGATGCTAGATGGTTATTTTGTCCATTATTTGATGCAGTTTCTTCACAGTGTTGATGGTTTTTACAATTTGGTATGTTTTTGCAGAGTCTGGTACTGGTTTTTCCTTTCCATATTTAGTGCTTCCTTCAGGAGCTTTTGTAAGAAAGGCCAGGTGATGACAAAATCTCTCAGTATTTACTAGTCTGTAAAGGGTTTTATTTCTCTTTTGCTTATGAAGCATAGGTTGGCTGGATATGAAATTTTGGGTTGAAATTCTTTTGTTTAAGAATGTTGACTATTGGCCCCCACTCTCTTCTGGCTTC
>NW_016811714.1:0-1734 GCF_001698545.2 Rhinopithecus bieti
TGGGATTACAGGCTTGAGCCACAGCGCCCAGCCACATGTTTTCTTTTGAGAAGTGTCTGTTCATATCCTTCACCCTCTTTTTAATGGGGTTGTTGTTTTTTTTTCTTGTAAATTTGTTTAAGTTATTTGTAGATTCTGGATATTAGCCCTTTGTCAGATGGATAGATTGCAAAAATTTTCTCCTATTCTGTAGGTTACCTGTTCACTCTGATGATAGTTTCTTTTGCTGTGGAGAAGCTCTTTAGTTTAATAAGATCCCATTTGTCAATGTTGGCTTTTGTTGCCATTGCTTTTGTTGTTTTAGCCATGAAGTCTTTGCCCTTGCCTATGTCCTGAATGGTATTGCCTGGTTTTTCTTCTAGGGTTTTTATGGTTTTAGATGTTACATTTTAGTGTTTTTGTTTTGTTTTGTTTTGTTTTGTTTTGTTTTTTTGTTTTTTTGTTTTTTTGTTTTTTTGTTTTTTTTTTGAGACAGACTCTTGCTCTGTCATCCAGGCTGGAGTGCAGTGGCACAATCTCAGCTCACTACAAGCTCTGCCTCCCAGGTTCAGGCCATTCTCCTACCTCAGCCTCCCGAGTAGCTGGGACTACAGGCACCTGCCACCACGCCCGGCTAATTTTTTGTATTTTCAGTAGAGACGGGGTTTCACTGTGTTAGCCAGGATGGTCTTGATCTCCTGACCTCATGATCCACCCGCCTCAGCCTCCCAAAGTTTTGGGATTACAGGCGTGAACCACCGCGCCTGGCCATGTTTAAGTCTTTAATTCATCTTGAGTCAATTTTGTATAAGGAATAAAGGAGGGGTCCACCATGATCAAGTCCAAGTCGGCTTCATCCCTGAGATGCAAGGCTGGTTCAGCATACACAAATCAATAAACATAATCCATAACATAAACATAACCAATGACAAAACCACATGATTATCTCAATAGATGCAGAAAAGGCCTTTGATAAAATTCAACACCACTTCATGCCAAAACTTAATAAACTAGGTATTGATGGAATGTATTTCAAAATAATAAGAGCTGTTTATGGCAGACCTACAGCCAATATCATACTGAATGGGCAAAACCTGGAAGCATTCCCTTTGAAAACCAGCATAAGACAAGGATGCTCTCTCTCACCACTTCTATTCAGCATCGTATTGGAAGTTCTGCCCAAGAAGGGCAATCAGGCAAGAGAAAGGTATTTAAATAGGAAGAGAGGAAGACAAAATGTCTCTGTTTGCAGATGACATGGTTGTATATTTAGAAAACCCCATTGTCTCAGCCCAAAATCTCCTTTGGCTGATAAACAACTTCAGCAAAATCTCAGGATAAAAAATCAATGTGTAAGAATCACAAGCATTCTTATACACCAATAATAGACAACAGAGAGCCAAATCATGAGTGAACTACCATTCGCAATCACTAAAAGAGAATAAAATACCTAGGAATACAACTTACAAGGGATGTGAAGGACCTCTTCAAGGAGAACTAGAAACTACTGCTCAAGGAAATAAGAGACACAAACAAATGAAGAAAACATTCTATGCTCAAGAATACGAAATATGAAAATGGCCATACTGCCCAAAGTAATTTATAGATTCAATGCTATTCCCATCAAGCTACCATTGACTTTCTTCATATAATTACAAAAAACTATTTAAATTTTATATGGAACAACAACAATAAAAAGCCCATATAGCCAAGACAATCCTAAGCAAAAAGAACAAAGCTGGTGGCATCACGCTA
>NW_016811715.1:0-906 GCF_001698545.2 Rhinopithecus bieti
TCGTCACTATAGGCTTCAATGTGATCCAATACATCCCTTCTCAGATTCCCCAAAAACAGTGCAACCAAACTGCTCCATGAAATGATTCGTGTAACTGAGAGATGAATTAGCAAATCAAAATGCAGTTTCTCAGAAAGCTTCTTTCTAGTTTTTGTATGAAGATATTTCCAGGTCCACTATTGGCCTCAAAGCACTCGCAAATATCCCATCTGAGATTTTATGAAAATAGTGTTGGCAAACTGCTCCATGAAAAGAAACTTGTAAATCTGTGAGGTGAATTCACACATCACAAGGCAGTTTCTCAGAAAACATTTTTTGGTTTCTATTTGAGGGTATTTCCTTTGTCAACGTAGGTTTCAATGCACTCCTGAATATCCTTTGTAGATTCCTCGACAAGTGTTAGCAAATGGCTCCAAGAAGAGAATTGTTTAACTCTGTGAGATGAATTCACAGATTACAAAGCAGTTTATAAGAAAGCTTCTTTCCAGTTTTATCTGAGGACATTTCCTTTTCACCACAGGCTTCAGTGTGATCCAAATTAGCCGTTCTCAGATTCCCCAAAAACAGTGCTACCAAACATGCATGAAAAGAATTGTGTAACTCTGTGAGATGAATTAACACATCACAAAGTGGTGTCTCAGAAAGCTTCTATCTAGTTTTTATTTGAAGGTATTTCCTTTTTCACCCTAAGCTTCAATGCACTCCGAAATATCAGATTGCAGATTCCAAGAAATCAGTGTTAGCAAACTGCTCCATGAAAAGAACACTGTAACTCTGTGAGATGAATTAACAAATCACAAAGGAGTTTCTCAGAAAGCACCTTTCTAGTTTCTATCTGAGGATATTTCCATTTTCACCATAGGCCTCAATGTGCTCCCAAACATCCCTTTGCAGATTCCATGAAAA
>NW_016811716.1:0-1377 GCF_001698545.2 Rhinopithecus bieti
AGGAAATTTTCTTGTGTCTAACTCCTTCAGTTCCACCCTGAGCTTGGTTATTTCTTGTCTTCTGCTGCTTTGGGTTTTTTACTTTTTTTCTCTTGGTTCTCTAGCTCCTTTAACTGTGATGTTATGATGTTGATTTGAGATGTTTCTAGGTTTTTGATATGGGTATTTAGTGCTATAAATTTCCCTCTTAACACTGTTTTAGCTGTGTCCAAGAGATTGTGGTTGGTCATTTCTTTGTTCTCACTAGTTTAAAAGAACTTATTGATTTCTGCTTTAATGTCATTATTTACCCAGAAGTCATTCAAGAGCAGTTTGTTCAATTTTCATGTAGCTGTGTCATTTTGAGCCGGGTGCAGTGGCTCACACCTGTAATCCCAGCACTTTGGGAGGCTGAAGGGGATGGATCACCTGAGTTCAAGAGTTTGAGACCACCCTGGTCAATATGGTGAAACTCCAGTCTCTACTAAAAATACAAAAAATTAGCTCAGTGTGGTGGTGGGCACCTGTTGTCCCAGCTACTCGGGAGTCTGATGCAGGAGAATTGCCTGAACCCAGGAGGCAGAGGTTGCAGTGAGTCGAGATCGCACCATTGCACTCCAGCCTGGGTGACAAGAGTGAAACTCTGTCTCAATAAACATCATCATCATCATCATCATCATCATCATCATCATCATCATCTTGAGTTCTAATTTGGTTGTGCTGTGGTCTGAGAGACTGTTATGATTCCAGTTCTTTTGCATTTTCTGAGGTGTGATTTAATTCCAAATATGTGATCAATTTTAGAGTTTGACGTGACACCAAGAAGAATGTATATTCTGTTGCTTGGCGGTAGAGAGTTCTGTAGATTTCTATCAGGCCCACTTGATCCAGAGCTGAGTTCAAGTCCTGAACATCTTTGTTAATTTTCTGTCTCAGTAATCTGTCTAATATTGACAGTGTGGTGTTAAATTCTCCCACTTTTATTGTGTGGGAGTCTAACTCTCTTTGTAGGTCTATAAGAACTTGTTTTACAAATCTGGGTGCTCCTGCATTGGGTGCATATATGTTTAGGACAATTAGCTCTTCTTGTTGAATTGACCCCATTATGGTTATGTAATGCTCTTCTTTTTTTTTTTTTTACTTTGTTGTTTTAAAGTCTGTTTTGTCAGAAACTATGGTTGCAACCCCTGCTTTTTCTATTTTCCATTTGCTTGGTAAATTACTTTCCATCACTTTATTTTGAGTCTATGAGTGTCTTTGTATGTGAGATGTGTCTCTTGCATACAGCACACCAACAGACTTTTACTCTTTATCCAGCCTGCCATTCTGTGTCTTTTATTTATTTATTTATTTATTTTTATTTATTTATTTATTTATTTATTTATTTATTTATTTTTT
>NW_016811716.1:4317-10414 GCF_001698545.2 Rhinopithecus bieti
TTAATTTCATTATTTACTCAAAAGTCATTCAGGAGTAGATTTTATAATTTCTTTGTAATTGAATGGATTTGAATGATTAAAAGGATACAAACTTTAAGTTGTAAGATAAACAATTTCTAGGTATAAAAGATATAGCATCAGTGGTGATATGATTTGAATGTGTCCTCCAGATTTCATTTATTGGAAACATAATCCTCATTGTGTCAGTTTTGAAAAGTAGGGTGTTGAAGACATGATTGGATCCTAAGGGCTCTGCTCTCATTAATTGGTTAGCCCATTAATTCATTAATGGATTAATGAGTTAATGGATTAATGGGTTATCATGGGAGAGGGACCTGTGGCTTTATAAAAAGAGGAATAGAGACTTGAACAAGCATGTTAATATGCTTGGCCCTCTCATTATGTGATACAGTGTATCAACTTGAGATTTTGTACAAAGTCCTCAACAGCAAGAAGTTTCTCACCAGATGCAGCCCCTCAACCTTGGACTTCTCAGCCTCCATAACAGTAACAAATAAATTCTTTTTTTAAAAAAATAAATTGCCTGGTTTCAGGTATTCTATTAAAAGGCAACAATAAACTGACTCAGGCAGGTGGTGATGGATGTGTTCATTTGATTTTGGTAATTATTACACAATGTTTATGTACATCAATTCATTGTGCTCTGTACTTTGAATATATAAAATCTTTGTCAATTTAATATTTAAAATTTTATGTTAATTACCTCCCAATAATTATGCTTTACTTTTATGCAGATTCTTTATAAACGACCTTCAGACCCAGATTTAGTTTGTTTGCTTACCCATTCATTCACAGAATATATATTACACTGTCTTGAAGAATCAGAAGGTTTGGCAGAATGAGACCTATATTCTCAAAAGCATTGATTGTTGGAGCTCAGTAGTGGCTGCCATCATTAAATCCAGCTGGGGCTCTTCAGTTTACCTCAATTCCTACCACTCCCTGCAGTTTCCATGATTCTAATGCAGAAAGTCAGCTGCCATAACCTCCTGCTTGGACAATTGCTTTTCTCTCAATTGACACATTTAAATAATCTGATTTACATAGCCTGCCTGGATTTTCATGTATCTGAGTTTGTGACCACATGGTTTAGGCCAAAGCCTCTATTTTAGAGATACTTAAGTCCAGGGAGGTCAAGCAATTTGTTCATGGTCTTACCGCTTATAAACATTAAAATCTAGACTAAAATCTGAATCCTAGCTCATTGTACTTGTTTGTACCTTATTCCATTGTGCAGTTAGGCATATGCAGCACATTGTGATTTTTTGACTAGAAGATATTACGTCCTCCCTTATCAGTGATTTCCCTTTTTTTCCTCTTCCTCCTCTAGACAGAGAAGAAAACCTCTTCTCAGTTGTTGATTATTATAGTCTGGAAGAGTCTTATTTCCTTATGCATGTTCTATTATCCATGAATATACCATAGATTCTGTCAAAAAAAAATGCTGGTTCTTTATGGCAAATGAGCTATATAACAAGACTTTTGGGAGAGACTGAGTTGTTGGAGTCTCCATTATCTTCTATATTGGATTTGTGCTTCTGAGCCTTCCATAATCTGAGACCCAGATCCCACCAGCTATGATTATGACTGGCATCTTCATCCTTGCTCCTCTTGAACACACAAGGCAAATATCCCTGCCCATTTCTTCTAATAATACTTCTAAATATAAAGGTTCCCGATTTAAAATTTTGTAAGGTCTATTATCATGCACTAAGATTGGTCCTGCATATCTTTTCAATATAAATAGAAATAACTTACACAATTTACATTTCATATGGATTTTGCTTGTTTACCCATTAGTTGTTAATATTTTCTAATTTCACAAGTTGATTCAATGAAGCAGAGCTGAAGAGACATTTTATTTGTTCCAAATTATCATATTCAGATGTCTACTCAGAATACATTTACCAGTAAGGGTCAATATTTCAATTTAAATAGATTTGGATTTTGAGGTCCAATTAAGTGTCCATTAGTTTTGGATCAAGAATGAAACAAATGTGTAACTTAGTCAGAATTCCTTCACAACTTGGGGATCTATAACGGCTTGGGATCTGTACCTTCATTTCCACGTGTTGTAGTGTTATTCTGAGAAATTTGGTTACTAGAAGCAGAGATTGAGTAAAACATCCTTAGTAGGCACTGGGGAAATAAGAATCTGCTAACATTTAGTCTACATAATTATCTTGTTTCATTTCTGTAAATACCAAGGATTGTACTGCCAAAAGTGTGTATGTATTTTAGTTAACCACAGAAAGAGAATATCAAATTGGCATATGTCTGGAATGCTACTGGTTCTTCCAGAAATTTGCTAAATGGGAAACAGAAACTCTCATCTTATTTAACTTAAATACAATAACCTACATAAACATAACAGTGCCTGGGCTTACAAAGTAGATGCTAATCAATGAGCCAGTCAATTCAAAATGTATTAGTCAATTCATATAGGATTCAATATACTGAATATTGACATTAAATGTTGCTATTTTAAATTATTCACTACTAAGCCAAATTATAAATTAGCCATAGACTCAGAATCATAGGATTTGGGTTGCTAGAAATATAATTTCTTAACTCCCGAGGGAAGAGTTTATATTGTCAGAAAGAGAGTTTGAAATATAACAAAAGGGTAAGGAAAATAACAAATATCATTTTTCCAACAGAGAGCTGATTAAGGTTGAACTCTGTATACCTGAAATACAGGGATTAAGAAAATTGGGCTTAAAAATGGTTACGACAATTTTCCTCATTGTTTTTCCTCAAAGGATTAATGTATAGTTTTTATTGCTAAAAGTATTCAAGAAGAGAAGTATCAGTGTCTACAACTATGTCTAATCACTTACCTGAGGGCAAGATACAAGATCAGATGACTTGAAAAACTGAGGCAAAATAATTGTCCCTTCATGGTCCTCACACATCTTCTTTCTTTGGAAAAGAAAATTATTTGTTAAATTGGAAGACCATGATGATGAGGTACGATATCCTGACATCACAAATACTAAAAGCAGCAACTTTCAAGTAGCAATTTCTTCTACATTTCAATTGTTAATCTGTGACAACATACCCTCAAATCATGATTTTCCATGTATGTTTTTATGAGTTGCTAACTGCAAGTTGGTACATTCTAAAAATAATTTTTAAAATTGTAAGCAGGAATATTTTAAAAACATAATGAGTTCATGTCCTTTGTAGGGACATGGATGAAGCTGGAAACCATCATCCTCAGCAAACTAACACAGGAACAGAAAACCAAACACTCCATGTTCTCACTCATAAGTGGGAGGTGGACAATGAGAACACATGGACACAGGGAGGGGGACATCACACACTGGGCCTGTTGGGGGGTTTGGGGAAAGGGGAGGGAGAGCATTAGGAAAAACACCTAATGCATGCGGGGCTTAAAACCTAGCTGATGGGTTGATAGGTGCAGCAAACCACCATGGCACATGTAAACCTATGTAGCAAACCTGCACGTTCAGCACCTGTATCCCAGAACTTAAGATACAAATAAATAAAATTAAAATTAAAATTTTTAAAAAAAGATAATCTCACTATTCATCATGTGATAACTGTAAAAGCCTTGGTTTACTTCTTTACATATTTTTTTCTATGCGTATGTTGTATGTGCACATGAACATATATTACAGTTTAACAAAAAATGGAATCATAGTCTAGGTAGATTTCTATCCTGGTATTTTCATTTAAGAATATATCATAAAGATTTTTCCATGGCACAGGCAAACATGTTTTTCACAGCTGCATAATATTTCTTCACCATACTTTATGCACTCTTTTATTGTTGGAGATTTAGGCTTTTTTTTAAAATTTTTTTATTTTTTATGTTTTTAGATGGAGTCTCACTCTGTCGCCAGGCTGGAGTGCAGTGGTGTGATCTGGGATCACTGCAACTTCTGCTTCTGGGGTTCAAGCGATTCTCCTCCTTCAGCCTCTGGAGTAGCTGGTACAGGCACGCACCACCATGTCCAGCAATTTTTGTATTTTTAGTAGAGATGGGGTTTCACCACGTTGGCCGGGATGATCTTTATCTCGTGAGCTTGTGATCCGCCTGCCTCCGCGTGCCAAAGTGCTGAGATTACAGGCGTGAGCCACTGCACCAGGCCGATTTAGGTTGTTTTTAATTTATCGGCATTATAAATAGTACTACAGTGAAGTTCCATGTTATACACATTTTTATCCACAAATGCTTAGTTCCTGTGGATACATTTTTAGAAGAAAAATTACTAGGTTACAGTTATAGGCAATTTTAAGGTTTTGATATATAAAACCACATTGCCCTTCAGTAACATTTTGATTTAACTCTAGTACCAGCAATGTATTTTCTCTGCACCTTATTCAGAGCTAGAATACGTGCATGTATATATATATGTGTGTGTGTGTATATATATGTATATATATATGCACATATATATATATATACTTTTCGCTGTTGGAATGTGTGATAGACAAAAGTAAAGTTTTATTTTTTTTTAATGTCTTGTTAATCATTGTTATAACCCACTAGGACATTAAACTTTGGGTAAATTCTCCAACCTAGTTGTACTGCACAGATCCTGAAACACAATGCTAGAAATGGCAGGGTGATGTTCTTAGATGGTGGTCTTAGGCTCTGGATTCAAAAATTACAGATTCTTAGAATGAGAAGAGACTTTAGAGGTTACATAGTCCAATTTATAACCCACTGTGGGGAAGTTCTCCACAATATTCCTGACAGGTAGTTAATCCAGCTTGAATTCAGAATCTCACTACTTCATGCAGCAGCACATTTATAGAAATGTAGTATGTAGACTAGAAAGGACCTTGGAGATTGTGTAGTCTCCCACCTTCTGTTGCCTAAAGCTACACAATTATTATATTTAGGGGAAAAATCAGAACTAGAAGTCACCTCTCTGGATTTCTAGCAGGGCTGCCGTGTAAAGTTGCTCAGGCTACAGTGCAAATGGTGCCACCCTGGCATTATGCAACATAGTATACCCGATTCCCAGTCTCCACTACATTATGCTTTAGTTTAAGCCCCTCTTATAACATTGGCTGTCCTTTTTCGGGTATTGCTTTCTTACACATTTCCCCTTAAAATGCGTTAGCCTGAATTTAGTATAACATTCAAGAAGTGGCTCACCAGAGTAAAGGGACGTTATCATGTTGTTGTTGTGATTGTACTGGTAGTGGAATCTACACTGTTGTTACTGCAGCATAACTCAACATTTCACTTCTTGACAGCAGCTTTACACTATAATACAAGTCACTCAGTCTTTTAGTAAACTAAAACACCTAGATCATTTTGGTTTCGACAACAGAAATTTATTTTCTCACAGTTTTGAAGGGTAGAAGTCCAAGGTCAAGGTACCAGCATAGTTGGTTTCTGGTAAGGGCTCTCTTTCTGACATATAAATGGCTGCCTTCCCACTGTGCTCTCACATGGCAGAGAGAGAGAGACCTCAAGCTTTCTGGCATCTCTTCATACAAGAGGAAGACACCATAATCCCATAATAAGGGCTCCATGCTCATGACCTCATCAAAACCTAACTACCTCCCAAAGGCCATCACAATGAGGGTTAGGATTTCAACATATGAATTCTTTTTGGAGAGACACAATTCAGTCCATAGCAATATCCTATACTACTAAGTAGTTCTGTTTGCCTAGGTACTGATTTTATATATATTTCTGTTAGTTAAACCTTGGTAATTTCATCTCCTACTTTCTTGAACAGAACGCAAATTACTTGAGCTTAGGGAGTTAAACTTAGGTAAGATGAACTCAGCGCTCTATTACAATAACCTCCTTGATAATCTGATTTCAATTTCCTCTTCTCAATTTTTGTTCTGCCTTTTCCAGTTGGAAAAGCAGTTTATTATTCGTTAGTCCACCTGGCTGATTCTGATTTACTTCCAGAAATGCTATTCAATTAATTCTTTCTACCTAATGACTGTAATTCTCATTGATCTCATTGACCAGAGGAAAAGTTATGGACCAGAGTTAACAGTTCAAAAAATGATAAAATGATAAAAAAATATTTTTGTTACAAGAAATATAGTTGAACACTTTTTTTTTTTTTTTTTT
>NW_016811716.1:10765-11948 GCF_001698545.2 Rhinopithecus bieti
TGTTCACTTATAAGCCTCCTTAGTTTTTAGCTTGGTTCCAAAGACTGTCTTATTTTAAAATCTTGGTGCCAATTATTAGTACTTATATGCTGCATTATTTTCAGTGTAGAACATTTTTAAATACATGGAAAACCATACATTCATACACATATTCACACACGCAGGCCTATGTGCAGACACAAACACATAAACACACACACCATTTCCATTTTTTTTTTTTTTTCACTTTCATGTTGTTGTTTCCTACTGTGTAGGCCAAAGCTGAATCCAAGCTAAGTTTTGAGGGCTATCTTTGGTTCCCTTCTGGCTCCTATTTACATAAATATCACTGTTTACTTTTACTTGTCTTATCTAGGCAACTGTGTCCTCGTATTACCCAGAGACTCTCACAGATTTCAATATGAATCTACTTTCCTTGCTCAGTAAAAACTTTGTTTCTTTTCTCTCATCAAAATGTATCTGTTCTCCTCATTCCAAGCTTTTCTGTTTTTCATTGCTATTCCTAGATAAACTGTATAGATGTTTAACTGTTCATAGTTTTATTCTTTGTATGCAATATATTTTTACTTAAATTGGGACTTCCTTAAGATACTACCTTAACTAAAAAGAATTTCTCTGATGGCGGGGAGATCAGGCTCTATAGTGGAGAAGGCAGGCATTTCTTTGGTGCCTAAGTTTGACTCACTAAAGTCTTTTTCCAAATCTAGCACATTCACCTTTACTACAGTAAAACAAACAAACAACACAACACAAAACAAAACAAAAACACTCAATGGTAAGAAGTTAGAAATGGAAAGATAGAATTAGTATGATTGATAAGAGAGGATGATAGCATACTTGTAGAAGGAAAATGCTCTTACATATAAATTTTATAGATGTGTAACCCATGTCAGCTATTAGTTATCTGCCTGATTCCAAAAGGCATTTGCAAGAGAGCAGGGATTAGGAAAACATCACTTTTTAGATACGCTGGCTGGTTTGAATTTTTCTGAGTCCTAGAAGAAACAATGACTCTTGGTTTGAACTTTTTTTTCCCAATAAAGCAGAAGAGATGTGGTAGCATCTAAGGGAACAGAAAGGAGAACATTAGGATATATTCACTATTTGCTGATGACTTGCAGGTAAGAGATCTTTATGCCCTTCACTCAGATTTTACCTCTAGATTTAAAAGCTGAAATGTGAA
>NW_016811717.1:0-820 GCF_001698545.2 Rhinopithecus bieti
AAGTGCAATAGATTTTCAAGTGTATTGTGCCTTGTTCTAAAACTTTAATTAAGCAGGTGCACTTGACAGTATTGAGGTCATTTGCTATGGTGCTATTTCAATTAGTCTAGGTTTAGGCCCTTGTACATTTTGCCCATAACTTTTTACAAAGTGCTTCTTTTATTGCACATTCGGAGAATTTTATATATTTGTCTTGTGTGCGTGTCCTTAAACTTCCAATCTTACTTTGTGTTTTGGAGATTGTTGAACGCAGCTTGTCAGGAAGGGGATGGGACTAGATTCCAAAATGTATTTGGGAACATGGGGATGATAGTTGGGAAGAAAACTATTTGCACAAGACAGATTTCTAGATACTTTTTGCTGCTAGTTTTATGTAATATTTATTGAATATTTTGACAAATATTTATTTTTGAAAGCCTAAAAGTGATTCTTTGAAAGTTTAAAGAAACTTGACCGAAAGACATTACAAAAACACTGGCACTCAAATGTTGAATGTCACCGTATGCGTAAAATTATATATTTTGGGGTAGTGTGAGCTTTTAATGTTAAGTTATATTAAACTCTTAAGTCAAATTAAGCAGACCCGGCGTTGGCAGTGTAGCCATAACTTTCTGATGTTAGTAAAAACAAAATTGGCAACTTGAAATAAATCATGCCAAGGTCTTGATACACTTGTCTTAAGACATTAATGAAACACTTCAAAACACTGATGTGAAGTGTCCAGATTCTCAGATGTTTGTTGTGTGAATTTTGTTTAGTTGTGTGTGGTTTTTTTTTTTTTCAGTGAATGTCTGGCACATTGCAATCCTCAAATGTGTGG
>NW_016811718.1:0-1737 GCF_001698545.2 Rhinopithecus bieti
AGGCGCATGCCACCGTGCTTGGCTTTTTTTTTTTTTTTTTTTTTGAGATGGAGTCTCACTCTGTTGCCCAGGCTGGAGTGCAGTGGCACAATCTCGGCTCACTGCAAGCTCAGCCTGCTGGGTTCACGCCATTCTCCTGCCTCTGGAGTAGCTGGGACTACAGGCACCCGCCCCCATGCCCAGCTAAGTTTTTGTATTTTTTAGTAGAGATAGGGTTTCACCGTGTTAGCCAGGATGGTCTCAATCTCCTGACCTCGTGATCCACCTGCCTCGGCCTCCCAAAGTGCTGGGATTACAGGTGTGAGCCACGGCACCTGGCTAATTTTTGTATTTTTAATAGAGACAGGGTTTCATCGTATTGGTCAGGCTCGTCTCTAACTCTAGACCTCGTGATCCACCTGTCTGGGCCTCCTAAAGTGCTGAGATAGGCATGAGCCACTGCGCCTGGTCAGGGCCATGTTTTCTGACCCAACCCTACGACCTGGGTTTCTAGATCAATGGGCTGCAAAGGTTTGAAATTGAGTATCGGGGGGACCCGGAGCTGCTGCCCCTCTGGAGCTATGAGATTACCAGCTTGGTTCGAGCACCCTTCCGGCTGTCATCTGCCATCAAAGAGTGAGTGGGCAGGAGGGCCGGCTTGGCCTCTTCAGAGAGGGTTCTGGGTGCTCCTGCCTGGGGTGCAGTCCCAGGGTGGCCAGTGGGGGTGGGGTGCACCTGTCCTGAGGCCTGTGGTGCCACCACCCCATACCCCCGTGCCACTGTCTGCACTTCAGTTTGCAGACCAGATGGCGGCTTTGTGTTCCTGAGATGACTCCCTTGGCAGCTTTTGTCGCTACCGCCTCACAGAGCCCACGCTGGCCAGCAGCCCCAGGCTCACCCTGTGCTTTCTGGACAGCTACCTGACACTGCTGTGGCTGCTGCTGGCTTTCTTCGTGGCTTCTCTGTTCTGTGTCGGGCCCCTCACCTGTGCACTGCTGTTTACTCTGGGCTACGTCCTCTACTCCTCAGCCAGGACGCTGCTGACCAAGCGGGGGAAGCTGCACCAGCCCTGACGGCATTGGACGTGGGAGGCCACTCCAGGTGGGAACATGGTTATCTTTGGGCTCCTGGTTGGGAGCAGGGGGATTCCTGCAGTCGTGGAGGCATGTGGGGGAAACGGGACTGAGAAGGGAGGGAAGGTAGCTTCAATAAAATCAAGTGCTCAAAGACACAGCAACCATTTGATGATACTTAAGTATTCAAAATATATGACAACTACAGACTGACTGACAGAAGCCACTATGGGATCTCTCACACCTTCATTCACCCCACAGACGACACACCAGGGAGAACAGCATCTCAGTGGTGATTTTCTTTTTCTTTTTTTTTTTGAGACGGAGTCTTGCTCTGTCACCCAGGCTGGAGTGCAGCGGCACCATCTCGGCTCACTGCAACCTCCGCCTCCCAGGTTCAAGCGATTCTCCTGCCTCAGCCTCCTAAGTAGCTGGGACTACAGGCTCGTGCCACCATGCTCGACTAATTTTTTATATTTTTAGTAGAGATGGGTTTTCCCCATATTAGCCAGGATTGGTCTCGATCTCCTAACCTCGTGATCCGCCTGCTTCAGCCTCCCAAAGTGCTGGGATTACAGGCATGAGCCACCGCACTCGGCCTCAGTGGTGATTTTCAAACCAAGCCTTTGTTTTTGATGTGGGGTTTTGGGGGTTCTTTTAATGATTTTCAAATTTAAATGTTGTG
>NW_016811719.1:0-1810 GCF_001698545.2 Rhinopithecus bieti
TCCTTTCTCAGTTCCCCAAAAACAGGGATACCAAATGCTACATGAAAAGGATTGTGTAACTCTGTGAGATGAATTCACACATTGCAAAGCAGTTTCTCTTAAAACTTCTTTTAGTTTTTTTCTGAGAATATTTCCTTTTCACCATAGGCCTGAGCTCGCTCCCACATATCCCTTTGTAGATTCCACAAAAACAGTGTTAGCAAACTGCTCTATGCAAAGAAAGTTGTTGCTCTGTGAGATGAATACACACATCACAAAGAAGTTTCTCAGAAAGCTTCCTTCCAGTTTTTATCTGAGGATATTTCCTTTGTCACCACACTCTTCAATGCCATTGAAATATCTCTTCTGAGATTCCCCAAAAATAGTGTTATTAAACTGCTCCATAAATATAATGGTGTAACTCTGGGAGATAAATTCATACATCATGAAGCTGTTTCTCTGAAAGCTTCTTTCTAGTTTTTATCTGAGGATATTTCCCTTGTCACCATAGGCTTCAATGTGATCCAAAGTATTCCCTCTCAGATTCCCCAAAAACAGTGCTACCTCACTGCTCCATGAAAAAATCATATAACTCAGTGAGATGAATTCACAAATCACAAAGCAGTTTCTCAGAAAGCTTCTGTTTGGTTTTTGTCTGAGGATATTCCCTTTGTTACCATGGGCTTCAATGCAATCCAAAATATCCTGTTGCAGATTCCCCAAAAACGGTGCTACCATACTGCTCCTTGAAAAGAATGGTGTAACTCTGTGAAATGAATTCACACATCACAAAGATGTTTCTCAGTAAGGTTCTTACTAGTTTTATCTGAGGATATTTCCTTTTTAGACACTTCTGAGATTCCCCAAAAACAGTGCTACCAAACTGCTCCAATAAGACAATCAATCATGTACCTCTGTGAGATGAATTCACAAATCACAAAGCAGCTTCTCAGAAATCTTTCTACCTTTGTCTGAGGATATTTCCTTTGTCACCATAGGCTTCAATGCGATCCCAAATATCCTATTGCTGATTCTGTGAATATAGTGTTAGCAAACTGCTCCAACAAAGGAATGGTGTAACTCTGTTAGATGAATACGTACATCACAAAGCTGTTTCTCAGAAAGCTTCTTTCTAGTTTTATCTGAGGATATTTCCTTTTGACCGTAGGTTTCAAAGTGATAAAATCTTTCCTTCTCAGATTCCCCAAAACAGTGCCACCAAACTGCTCCATGAAAAGATGTGAGATGAATTCACACACCATAAAACTGTTTCTCAGAAAGTTTCCTTCTAGTTTTTATCTGAGGATATTTCCTTTCTCACCATATTCCTCAATGCGCTTCCAAATATCCCATTGCAGATTCCAGGAATAAAGTGTTAGTAAATTTCTCAATGAAAAGAACGGTGTAACACTGTGTGATGATTTCACACAGCACAAAGCAGTTTCACAGAAAGCTTCTTTTTTTGTTTTTATCTGAGGTTACATCCTTTGCAATCATAGGCTTCAACGTGCTCCCAAATATCCTATTTCAGATTACACGAAAACAGTGTTATCAAACTGCTCAATGAAAACAATGGTATAATTCTGTAAGATGAATTCACATATCACAAAGCAGTTTCTCAGAATGTTTATTTCTAGTTTTTATCTGAGGATATTTCCCTTTTCAGTATACACCTCAGTGCAATCCCAAATATCCCTTTGCAAATTCCATGAAAATCAGGTTAGCAAACTCCACCATGTAAAGAAAGGTGTAACTCTGAGAGATGAATTCACACACCACAAAGAAATCTCTCAGAAAGCTTCTTTCTACCTTTTATCTGAGGATATTTCCT
>NW_016811719.1:5447-10384 GCF_001698545.2 Rhinopithecus bieti
CCATAAATAGAAAAGTGTAACTCTGTGAGATGAATTAACACATCACAAAGTACTTTCTCAGAAAGCTTCTTTCTATTTTTTATCTGAGGATATTTCCTTTGTGACCACAGGCTTCAATGTGATCCAAAATATCCCTTCTCAGATTCCCCAAAAAGAGTGCTACAAAACTCCTCCATGAAAAGAATCGTTTACCTCTGTGAAATAAATTCACAAATAACAAAGCAGTTTCTAAAAAAACTTCCTTTGATTTTTATCTGACGATGTTATTTTGTCACCGTAGGCTTCAATGGGCTCCCTAATATCGTATTGCAAATTCCATGAAAACAGTGTTATCAACCTGCTCAATGAAAAGAACAGTGTAACTCTGAGAGATGAATTCACACATCACAAAGCAGTTTCTCAGAAAGCTTCTTTGTAGTTTTTGTATGAGGATATTTGTTTTTTCACTATAGGCCTCAAGGCGCTCTCAAATATCCCTTTGCAGATTCCATGAAAACAGTGTTTCTAAACTGCTCCATGAAAAGAAAGGTGTAACTCTGTGAGAGGAATTCACACAGCAGAAAGGACTTTCTCGGAAGCCTTCTTTCTAGTTCTTATCTGAGGATGTTTCCTTTGTCACCATAGGCTTCAATGCAATGCAAAATATCCCTTCTCAGACTCCACAAAACAGTGTGAACAAACTGATCCATGAGAAGAATCCTGTAACTTTGTGAGAAGAATTCACAAATCACAAAGCAGTTTCTCAGAATGTTTCTTTGTAGCTGTTGTCTGAGGATATTTACTTTTCACAATAAGTATCAATGTGCTCCAAAATATCCCATAGCACATTCCCAGTAAACAGTGTTAGCAAACTGCTCAATGAAAAGAATAGTGTAACTGTGTGTGCTGAATGGACACACCACAAAGCAGTTTCTCAGAAAGCTTCTTTTTGGTTTTTATCTGAGGATATTTTCTTTGTCACCACAGACTTCAATGCACTCCCAAATGTCCTATTGCAGATTCCACGAAAACAGTGTTATTAAACTGCTCAATGAATAGAATGGTGTAACTCTGTGAGATGAATTCATACATCACAAAGCAGTTTCCCAGAAAGGTTCTGTTTGGTTTTTATCGGAGGATATGTCCTTTTTCACTATAAGCCTTAATGCATCCAAAATATCCCTTTGCAGATTCCACCAAAACAGTGTTAGCAAACTGCTCCATGAAAACAAAGGTGTTACTCTGTGAGATGAATTCACACATAACAAAGAAGTGTCTCAGAAAGCTTCTTTTGGTTTTATCTAAGGATATTTCCTTAGTCACCATAGGCTTCAATGTGATCCAAAATATCCCTTCTTGTATTCCCAAAAACAGTGCTACCAAACTTATCCATGAAAAGAATCATGTAATGTCATGAGGTGAATTACCAAATCACAAAGTGGTTTCTCAGAAAGCTTCTTTTGGGTTTTTATCTGCGGATATTTCCTTTGTCAGTCTAGGCTTCCAAGTGCTCCCAAATATCCTATTGCAGAATCTAAGAAACCAGAGCTATCAAACTGCTCAATGAAAAGAACAGTATATCTCTGTGAGATGAATTCACACATCACAAAGCAGTTTCACAGAAAGTCTCTTTCCAATTTTATCTGAGAATATTTCCTTTTCACTGTAGGCCTCGTTGTGCTCCAAAATATCCCTTTGTAGATTCCACAAAAACAGTGATAGAAAACTGCTCCATGCAAGAAAATTGTAATTCTGTGAGATGAATTCACACGTCACAAATAACTTTCTCAATGGCTTTATTATAGTTTTTATCTAAGGATATTTCCTTTGTCAACATATCTTCAATGCACTCCAAAATATCTTATCGCCGATTCCAAGGAAACAGTCATAACAAACTGCTCAGTGCAAAGAGCAGCGTAACTCTGTGAGATGAATTCACACATTACAAAGCAGTCTCTCAGAAAGCTTCTTTTTTTAATCTGAGGATATACACTTTGTCACACTAGGCTTCAATGCACTCCCAAATATCTTACTGCAGATTTCATGAAAATAATGTTGTCAAACTACTCAATGAAAAGAACGGTGTAACTCTGTGGGATGAATTCACATATCACAAAGCAATTTCTCAGAAAGCCTCCTTTTAGTTTTTACTCCAGGTGTTTACTTTTTCACTATTGTCCTCAATGGGCTACAAAATATCCCTTTGCAGATTCCACGAAAACAGTGTCAGCAAACTGCTACATGAAAAGAAAGGTGTAGCTCTGTGAGGTGAATTCACACATCACAAAAACTTTCTAAGAAAGCTTCTTTCACCTGATGATATTCCCTTTGCCACCATAGGCTTCAATGAGATCCAAAATATCCCTTCTCAAATTCGCCCAAAACAGTGCTACCAAACTGCTCCATGAAAAGAATCGTGTAACTCTGAGATGAATTCACAAATCACAAAGCAGTTTTTCAGAAAGCTTCTTTCTAGTTTTTGTCTGAGGATATTTCCTTTGTCACCATAAGCGTCAATGCACTCCGAAATATCCCATTGCAGATTCCAATAAAACAGTGTTAGCAAACTGCTCAATGAAAGGAACAGGGTAACTCTGTGAGATGAATTGACACAACACAAAGCAGTTACTCAGAAGACTTCTTTTTGGTTTTCATCTGATTATATTTCCTTTGTCACTGTTTTAGGGGAATCTGAGAAGGGATATTTAGGATCACATTGAAGCCTGTGATGACAAGAAATATCCTCATTTCAGATTCCGAGAAAACAGTGTGACCAAACTACTCAATGAAAACAACAGTGTAACATTGTGAGATGAATTCACACGTCACAAAACAGTTTCTCAGAAAGCTCCTATCTAGTTTTTATCTGAGGATATTTCCTTTTTCACTATAGGTCTCAATGTGCTCCCATATATCACTTTGCAGACTCCACGACAACAGTGTTAGCAAACTGCTCCATGAAAAGAAAGTTGCAACCCTGTGAATTGAATTTTCATATGATAAATAGCTTTCTCAGAAAGCTTCTCTCTAGTTTTCATCTGAGGATATGTCCTTCATCACCATATTCTTCAATGTGATCCAAAATATCCCTTCTCAGTTTACCCCAAAACAGTGCTACCAAACAGATCAATGAAAGGAGTCATGAAATCAGTGAGAAGAATTAACACATCACAAAGTGGTTTCTCAGAAATCTCCTTACTAGTTTTTATATGAAGATATTTCCTTTGTCACCATAAGTTTCAATGTACTCTGAAATATCGCATTGCAGTTTCCAAGAAAACAGTGTTAGCAGGCTGCTAAACAAAAAGGACAGTGTAACTCTGTGAGATGAATTCACACGTCGCAAAGCAGTCTCTCAGAAAGCTTCTTTCTAGTTATTATCTGAGGATATTTGGTTTTTCACCATAGGACTCTATGAGCTTCCATAAATCCCTTTTCAGTTTCTACAAAAACAGCTTCAAACAAACTGCTCAATGAAAGGAAAAGTGTAATTCTGTGAGATGAATTCACACATCAGAAAGAACTTTCTCAGAAACCTTCTTTCTACTTATTATCTGAGGATATTTCCTTTGTAACCACAGGCTTCAATGCGGTCCAAAATATCCCTTCTCAGATTCCACAAAAACAGTGCTAACTGACTGATCCATGGATAGAATCATGTAACTCTGTGAGATGAATTAACACATCACAAAATGGTTTCTCAGAAAGCTTCCTTCTAGTTTTCATAGGAGGGTATTTCCTTTGTTACCATAAGCTTAAAATGTACCCTGAAGTATCCCATTGCGGATTCCAAGAAAACAATGTTAGCAAACTGATCAATGAAAGGAACAGTGTAACTCTGTGAGGTAAATTCACAAATCATGAAGCAGTTTCTCAGAAAACTTCTTTCTAGTTTTTATATGAGAATATTTCCTTTGTCACCTTAGGCTTCAATGTGATCCAAAATATCCCTTCTCAGATTCCCCCAAACAGTGTTAACAAACTGCCCCATGAAAAGAATCCTGACACTCTGAGATGAATTCACAAATTGCATAGCAGTTTCTAAGATAGTTTCATTCTAGTTTTTGTCTGAGGATATTTCCTTTGTCACCATAATCTTTAATGCACTCCCAAATATCCCATTGCATATTCCAAGAAATCAGTGTTAACAAACTGCACAATGAAAAGATCAGTGTATCTCTGTGAGATGAATTGACACCACACAAAGCCGTTTCTCAGAAAGCTTCTTTTTGGTTTTCATCTGAGGATATTTCCTTTGTCACCATAGGCTTCAATGCACTCCCAAATATCCTATTGCAGATTCCACGAAAAAAGTGTTATCAAGCTGCTCAATGAGTGGAACGGCATAGTTCTGAGAGATGAATTCACACATCTCAAAGCAGTTTCTCAGAAAGTTTCTTTCAAGTTTTTCTATGAGAATATTTCATTTTTCACTATAGGCCTCAAAGCACTCTCAAATATCCCTTTGCAGATTACACAAAAACAGTGTTAGCACACTCCACCTGAAAAGAATGGTGTAACTGTGAGATGAATTCACACATCCCAGACAACTTTCTCAGAAAGCTTCTTTCTAGTTTTTATCTGAGGAAATTTCCTTTGTCACCATAGGCTTCAATGTGAAAGAAAATACCCTTTCTCAAATTCCCCGAAAGAGTGTTAACAGACTGATCCATGAAAAGAATCACGTAATACTGTGAGACGAATTAAAACATCTCAAAGTGGTTTCCCAGAAAGCTTCTTTCTAGTATTTATATGAAGATATTTCCTTTGTCACCATAGACTTCAATGCGATCCAAAATGTCCCTCATCAGATTCCGCAAAAACAGTGCTAACATACTGCTCCATGAAAAGAATCATGAAATTCTGAGATGAAATCACAATTCACAAAGCAGTTTCTCAGAAAGAATCTTTCTAATTTTTGTATGAGGATATTTCCTTTGTCACCGTAAGCTTCAATG
>NW_016811719.1:14495-16422 GCF_001698545.2 Rhinopithecus bieti
TGAGATGAATACACATAACAAAACTTTTCTCGAATATTTCCTTTTCACCATAGGCTTCAAAGTGCTCCCTGATATCCCTTCTCAGATTGCACAAAAACAGTGATGCCAAACTGCTCAATAAACAGAAAGGTTTAACTCAATGAGATGAATACACATCTCACAAAACAGTTAGTTTCTCAGAAAGCTTATTTCTAGCTTTTATCTGAAAGTGATTTGTTTTTCACCATAGACCTCAATGTGCTACAAAATTCTACACAAGCAGTGTTTCCAAACTACCGAATGAAAAGAAAGGTTTAACTCTGTGACATAAATGTGCAAAACAAAACAGTTCCTCAGAAAGATCTTTCTAGTTTTGACATGAAGATATTTTCTTTTTCATCATAGGCCTTAATTCACTCTCAAATGTCCATTCGCAGAATGTACAAACACAAGGTTTCCAAACTGCTGAATCAAAAGACAGTTTTAATTTTGTGGGATGAATGCACACATCACAAAACAGTTCCTCATGAAGCTTCTTTCTAGTTTTACCTGAAGATATTTTCTTTTCAACATAGTCCTAAATGCGTTCCCAAATGTCCCTTCACAGATACTACAAACACAGGGTTTCCAAAGTGCATAATGAAAAGAAAGGTTTAACTCTGCAAGGCAAATGCACATATCACAAAGCAGTTTCTCAGATAGCTTTCTTCTAGTTTATGTCCGGGGTTATTTGCTTTTCACCATTGGCCTCAATGAGCTCCAAAATGTCCATTTGCAGAATGGACAATAACTGGGATTCAAAACTGCTGAATCAAAAGAAAGGTTTAACTTTGCCAGATGAATGGACACATCTTAAAGCAGTTTCTCAGAAAGCTTCTTTCTAGCTTTCATCTGAAGATATTTTCTTTTCACCATAGGCCTCATTGCACTCCCAAATATCCCTTTGAAAATTCTACAAAAGGAGTGTTTCCAAACTGCGGAATAAAAGAAAGGTTTAGTGCCTTGAGATGACTGCACACATAACAAAGCAGGTTCTCAGAAGGCTTCTTTCTCGTTTTATCTTATGATATTTTCTTTTCACTATAGGTCTTAATGTGCTCGCAAATATCCCTTCCCAGATTCGACAAAACAGTGTTTCCAAACTGTGGAATGAAAAGTAAGGTTTAACTCTAAGAGATGATCACCAACATCCAAAGCAGTTTCTCAGATAGCTTTCTTCTAGTTTTACCCTGGAATATTTGCTTTTCGCCAATGCCCTCAATGAGCTCCCAAATGTCCATTTGCAGAATGAAAAAAAGAGCATTTTAAAAAACTGAATAATCTAAAGAAAGGTTTAACTCTGCGAGATGAATACACACATCACAAAGTGGTTTCTCACATAGGTTTCTTCTAGTTTTATCCAGGGATATTTGCTTTTTTGACATTGGCCTCAATGACCTCCCAAATGTCCATTTACAGAATGGACAAAACAATGTTTTAAACTGCTAAATCAAAAGAAAATTTTACCTCTGTGAGATGAATGTGCACATCACAAAGCAGTTTCCCAGATACATTCCTTCCAGTTTTATCCTGAGATATTCACTTTTGCCATTGTCCTCGAAGAGCTTCAAAACGTACATTTGCAGAATGGACAAAACAGTGTTTGCAAACTGCTGAATCAAAAGAAAGCTTTAGCTCTATGAGGTGAATGCACATATCACAAAGCACTTTCTCAGAGACCTTCTTTCTAGTTTTATCTGAAGATATTTTCTTTTCACCATAGGTGTCAATGGGCTCCCATATATCCCTTCACAGATTCTACAAAACAGTATTTCCAAACTGTTGAATGAAGAAAAGGTTGAACTCTGTGAGATGAATGCTCACTTCACAAATCAGTTACTCATAAGCTTCTTTCTAATTCTTTTCTAAAGATATTTTCTTTTTCACCATAGGGCTAAATGCACTCCTC
>NW_016811720.1:0-2065 GCF_001698545.2 Rhinopithecus bieti
CATTCCAATCACCGTGTTATACCTCTCTTCTCATACAGCATCGGGGAAACCCTTTTGGAGAAACAGGTACCAAGTGATATTCGGGAGCATGTTGATGACGATGGTGAAAAGGGAAATAGCCTCAGACAAAATCTGGAAAGAAAATTTCTAGGAAACTACTCTGTGATATCTGTAATCATATCACTTAGATAAAGCATTCTTTACATTACACAGATTGGAAACTGTGTGGACGGATCCACGAAGGGACCTTCCGGAGCACAATCTTGACTATGGTGAGAAAGAAAATATCTTCAGATAGAAACTGGAAAGAATCTTCTTGTGAATCTGCTTTTTGCTATGTTTATTCATCTCACATAGATGAAGAATTCTTTACATTACTCAGCTTGGAAACTCCCTCGTGGATGGATCTGCGAAGGGATATTTGGAATCATATTCCGGCCTATGGTGAAATAGGAAATATAGTCAGATAAAAGCTGGAGAGAAGCTTTATGAGAAACTGCTTGGTGATGTGGGCATTCCACTCAGGGAGTTATAAATTTCTTCTCATAAGGCACAGTTTCAACACTGTTCCTGTAAAACCAAAAGAGTCATATTCGGAGCCCATTGAAGACTATGGCAAAAAGTGAAATGTCGTCCAATAAAAAACAGAAGGAAGCACTCGAAGAAACTGCTCTCTGACATGGCCATTCTTTTCACAGGGTTAAAGCTTACTCTACATTTCCCAGTTTGAAAGTCAGTCTTTGAGACTTATGGGAAGGTATAGTAAGTGTTGACCAGAGGCCTGTGTGAGGGAACGAAACGTGTTCCATCAAAAATCGGAGAGAAGATTTTTGCGCAACTCTTTTGTGATGATTGTATTCATCTCCTAGCGTTAAATGATTCTATGGAATGAGTAGCTTGAAATCCCTGTTTCTGTATAATCTGAAAAAGGACATTTGGAAACACTCTTTAGAATATCCTGAAAAAGAAATAACCACAGAGAGTAACCAGAAGGCAGCTTTCTGTGAAACTGCTCTGTGTCACGTGAATTCTGCTCACAGAGTTAAGCTTCTCCTTTCTTTGAGCTGTATCATAACACTGTTTTTGTTTTTTCTGCGAAGGGATATTCTGGAGAGCTTTGAGGCTTACGATGAGGAAAGAAACGTCTTCAGATAGAAACTGGAGAGAAGCTTTCTGAAGAGCTGCTTTGTGATGCACACATTCCATTCACAGAAATATGCTTTTCTTCTCCTAGAGGATTCTGGAATCCCTTTTGGAGAAAAAGCTACCAAGAGATATTCTGGAGTATAGCAACGACTATGATGAAGGAAATATCCTCAGACAAAAAGTGGAAAGAAGGTTTCTATGAAACTGCTTTGTGTTAGATATATTTATTCATCTCACATAGTTAAAACTTTAACTATATTACGCAGTTTGGAAACTCCCTCATGCTCCATTCCGCGAAGGGACATTCTGTAGCACATTCAGCCCTATGGTGAAAGAGGAGATGTCTTCCGATAAAAACTGGATAGAAGCTGTCTGAGAAACTACTTTGTGATGTATGCATTCCACTCAGGGTGTTATACCTCTTTTCTCACAAGGCAGTGTTTGAACACTGTTCCTGTGAAACCAAAAAAGTGATATTTCGGAACGCATGGAGGACTATGGCAAATAGTGAAATATACTGAAATAAAATCGAGGAAGAAGCGTTCCAAGAATCTGATCTCTGATATGTGCATTCAGTTCACAGAGTTAATGCTTACTCTTTGTTGCCCAGTTTGTAAACTCTGTCTTTGAAGAATCTGTGAAGAGTTATTTAGTGATGCCCGGAGCCTTGTGGTCAGTGAGGAAACATCTTCCAATGAAACCTGCAGAGAAACGTTTTGAGCAACTGCTCTGCGATGTGGGTATTCATCTCCTACAGTTAAACCATTCTTTGCATTGAGCAGCTTGAAATCACTGTTTTTGTGGAATGTGAGGAAGGACATTTGGGAACGATCCTTAGAACATGGAGAAAGAAATATCCTCAGGTAAAATCCAGAAGGAAGTTTTCTGTGAAACTGCTCTGTGTCGTCTTAATTCCTCT
>NW_016811720.1:5223-6495 GCF_001698545.2 Rhinopithecus bieti
TGAAAAAGGAAATATTTTCAGATAAAAACTGGAAAGAAGCTTTCTGTGAATCTGCTCTTTGCTATGTTTATTCATCTCACATAGATGAAGCTTTTTTTACATTACGTAGCTTGGAAACAATCTCGTGGATGGATCTGCGAAGGGATATTTGGGATCACCTTCAGGCCTATGGTGAAATAGGAAATACAGTCAGATAAAAACTGGAGAGAAGCTTTCTGAGAAACGGCTTCGTGTTGTGTGCATTCCACTCAGGGAGTTATAACTTTATTATTATAAGGCACAGTTTGAACACTGTTCCTGTAAAAGCAAAAGAGTGATATTCAGAGCACTTCGAAGACTATGGCAAAAAGTGAAATGTCGTCCAACAAAAAACAGAAAGAAGCACTCGAAGAAACTGCTCTCTGACATGTCCATTCTTTTCACAGGGTTAAAGCTTACTCTATATTTCCCTGTTTGAAAGTCCGTCTTTGAGGGTTCTGCGAAGTGATAGTAAGTGGCGACCGGAGGCCTCTGTGAGGCAAGGAAATGTCTTCCATCGAAAATCAGAAAGAAGCTTTCTACACTACTCTTTTGTGATGTTTTTATTCATCTAATGTAGTTAAATCATTCTTTGGATTGAACAGTTTGAAATCACTGTTTCTGTGGAATCTGAGAAAGGACATTTGGAAACGCTCTGTAGAATATCCTGAAAAAGAAATAACCTCAGAGAGAAACCAGAAGGAAGCTTTCTGTGAAACTGCTCTGTGTCACATGAATTGTGCTGACAGAGTTAAGCTTCGCTTTTCAGTGAGCTGTATCATAACACTGTTTTTGCTTAGTCTGTGAAGGGATATTCTGGAGGGCTTTGAGGCTAACGGTGAAAAAGGAAATATGTTCAGACCGAAACTGGAGAGAAGCTTTCTGAGGAACTGCTTTGTGACGTGTGCATTCCAGTCACAGTGTTATGCCTCTCTTCTCATACAGCGTCAGGGATCCCTTTTGGAGAAACAGGTACCAAGTGATATACGGGAGCATGTTGATTCCGATGGCAAAAAGGGAAATAGCCTCATACAAAAATTAGAAAGAAGCTTTCTAGGAAACTACTCTGTGATATGTGAAATCATCTCACATAGATAAAGCTTTCTTTACATTACGCAGCTCAGAAACTGTCATGGACGGATCTACGAATAGACCTTCGGTAGCACATTCAGGACTGTGGTGAAAAAGGAAATATCTTCAAATAACAACTGAAAAGAAGCTTTCTGTGAATCTTCTTTTGCTATGTTTATTCAT
>NW_016811721.1:0-820 GCF_001698545.2 Rhinopithecus bieti
GTTTTACCTGGACTATATGAACATGTGCTTGAGACTCCTAATGATAAGTTATAATTTGTTTGATCTCTATGAAAATCCATATTGCAAACGGTTCTTGTTTAGAAAAATTCACACAGCCTTAAAAATGGATTAAGTCCATTTTAATCCTAATCTACAAATAGATCACAAGCAGCAAAATATAACTGATAATTTTTCAATACTGTATCAAACTGATGTAGCTGTGGTAGTGCACATAATTCAAAATGAGGAAAATTAACAAAAATCCAATGAAAGTTCAGGTTTTTCTCTGTTATGGCAATTGCTTTAAAGTGAACATTTATGTTTCAAAACATGAATAGTACGGTCCATCATCCATTCCTTTGATGTACTGCAAGTAGGAACATTCTCTTCCATAAGATTCTGAAGCATGTGCACAAACATGGTACAACAGTCACTTCAAGGTTAATCAGCTATGTTTTGTCCTACAACGTTCAAAAAAGATGTTAAACGCAACCTTTCCTTTTCATAATGTCTGTCCAGATTAATCCTTTTAAAGTCAGCAAAATCAAAAAAGCACAGGAGACATTTTCAGACACAAGTTGAATCTACTGTGCATAAAAAGGTTTAATAAAATGGCAATTTTAATAGATAAATGTAAATTTGAGTGTGTAATACCAAATGGAAAGTAGCTGAACCACACAGAGAAAACAAGGCTTTACATAGCTCCAAATTTAACTCTTTTACAATAAACAAAGTCTTAGAACATGTGAATATTAGAACTTCCTCCCAACTGGAAAGATTTCTTCAGTAAGATATAAATGAAATTAATATAAACTAAAAT
>NW_016811722.1:0-2165 GCF_001698545.2 Rhinopithecus bieti
ATCATAAATAGCTCTTATTTATTTTGAGATACGTCCCATCAATACTTAGTTTATTGAGAGTTTTTAGCATGAAGGGCTGTTGAATTTTGTCAAAGGCCTTTTCTGCATCTATTGAGATAATCATGTGGTTTTGCATTTGGTTCTGTTTATGTGATGGATTACGTTTATTGATTTGCATATATTGAAACAGTCTCACATCCCAGGGATGAAGCCCACTTGATCTTGGTGGATACACTTTTCGATGTGATGCTGGATTCAGTTTGTGAGCATTTTATTGATGATTTTTGCATCGATATTCATCAGTGATATTGGTCAAAAATTCTCTTTTTTTGTGTGTGTGTGTGTATCTGACAGGCTATAGTATCAGGATGGTGCTGGTCTCATAAAATGAGTTGGGGATTCCCTCTTTTCTATTGATTGGAATAGTTTCAGAAGGAATGGTATCAGCTCCTGTTCGTACCTCTGGTAGAATTTGGCTGTGTATCCATCACGTCCTGGACTTTTTTTGGTTGGTAGGCTATTAATTATTGCCTCAATTTCAGAGCCTATTATTGGTCTATTCAGCAATTCAACTTCTTCCTGGTTTAGTCTTGGGAGGGTGTAGGTGTCACGGAATTTATCAATTTCTTCTAGATATTCTAGTTTATTTGCATGGAGGTGTTTATATTCTCTGATGATAGTGTGTATTTCTGTGGGATTGGTGCTGATATCCCCTTTATCATTTTTTATTGGATCTATTTGATTCTTCTCTCTTTTGTTCTTTATTAGTCTTGCTAGTGGTCTGTCAATTCTGTTGGTTTTTTCAAAAAACCAGCTCCTGGATTCATTGTTTTTTTGAAGGATTTTTTGTGTCTCAAAAGAGATAATTTTACTTCTTCCTTTTGACTTAGATGCCTTTTATTTTCTACCTTGCCTTATTGCTCTGGCTAGGACTTTCAGTACTGTTAAATTCAAGTGACATAACTGAAAATCCTTTCCATCTTTATGATTTTAGAGATTTCACTAAATATTTTGTTTTGTTGTTTTGCGTCCTTCCTTCCTCCCTCCCTCCCTCTCTCTCTCTTTCTCTCTTTCTTTCTTTCTGATGAGATATTGCTGTGTTACCCAGGCTCGCCTTGAACCACTGGCCTGAAGGAATCATCCTGCCTCACCTTCTAAACGCATTGAGATTACAAGTGTGAACCACTTTGCCTGGCTAAGATTTTGCTTTGTAAGTACTGAGTATAATACTAATTGTGGGCTTTTCATATACAGCCATTACTATGTTGAGTTAATTTCTTTTTTTTGTTAAGAGTCTTTCTTCTTTTTATCATGAAAGAGTGTTGAATTTTCTCAAAACCTTATTTTTTGGAATCTATTGAGACAATATATTTTTTAATCATTCTTTATTTTAATGTGGTGCATCACATTTATTTGTTTCCCTATGTTTAACCATCTTTGCATCCTAGGGATAAATATCATTTGATTGTTGAACTTCTTTAACATTTTGTAGGTTGTCTTTTCACTCTGCTGATTGTCTCCTTTGCTGTGCAGAAGCGTTTTAGTTTCTATTAATCGTACCTGTTCATCTTTGCTTTTGTTGCCTGTGTTTTTAAGGTCTTGACTGTGAAATATTTTCCCAGACAAATATCCTGAAGTGTTTACCCTGTGTTTCTTTCTAGCAG
Source organism: Rhinopithecus bieti (assembly GCF_001698545.2). NCBI lineage: Eukaryota > Metazoa > Chordata > Mammalia > Primates > Cercopithecidae > Rhinopithecus > Rhinopithecus bieti. Next base: position 1,665 of record NW_016811722.1, read on the forward strand.
TTTTACATTTCAGCAATGACATTTAGGTGTTTGGTTAATTTTGAGTTGATGTTTGTATAACATAAGAGGCACGAATCTAGTTTCATTCTGCTGCATATGAATGCAGATTTTCTAGCATCATTTAACAAAGATACTGTCCTTTCCCTAAGGAGTATTCATGAAACATTTGTCAAAGACCAGTTGGCTATACAGCCAGGCGCAGTGGCTTATGCCTGTAATCCTATCATTTTGGGAAGCCAAGGCAAGTGGAATGCTTGAGGTTAGGAGTTCAAAACCAAAGCAGCCTGGACAACATGATGTAACCCTGTCTAAAACTACAAAAATCAGCCAGGCATGGTGGTGTACCCCTGTAATCCCAGTTACTCAGGAGACTGAGTCATGAGAATCACTTGAACCTGGGAGACAGAGGTTGCAGTGAGCCGAGATCGCTCCTATGCACCCTACCCTGGGGATGAAAGAGCAAGACTCTGACTCAAAAAATAATAATAATAATAAAAAAAA
>NW_016811723.1:0-218 GCF_001698545.2 Rhinopithecus bieti
AATGTACCTCTGCCAATATGTAGCAAAAAAGAAAAAAGTGAGAAATCATGGCAGAAATGGCCCAAAGAATGAAAGAGGGTGGAGGTAATTGAGAGAGGCTTTCTGGTGATAAAATTTGAACTGATTTTTGGAGAATGGGTTGAATTCCAATAGGGGGAGATGGACCAAAGTTAATTTTGATGAGGGAAATGTCTGGAGCAAAATCTTGAAAAGGAAAA
>NW_016811724.1:0-2174 GCF_001698545.2 Rhinopithecus bieti
CCACCCGGGAGGCCCGTCGACGCTCGCCGCCTCAGGCCCCGCCCATCCCCCCAGCTCCTCGTCCCGGCCCCGCCCACCTGAGAAGCCCAGGTCCAGCAACACAGCGCGCCGGCGGTCGCGGACGCTGCTGATCTGCTGGAAGCGCACATCGAGGAACAGGAAGGCGGCGCAGGCGAGGAAGGCTCCGAGGCCCAGCGCGACGCCGAAGCGGCAGGCGCCTGCATTCCCGTTGAACACGCAGCGCAGCTCGGGGCCGCTGTCGGTGTTCACGTAGCCCTCGTTGACGATGGGCCCGAAGACGGCGATGGAGAACACCTGCGTGCGGCGCGGCGCTCAGGGCCCTGCAGCAACCCGACCTCTGCGAGCCCACTGCGAGCGCCCACGGCCCCGGGCCTGTCCCTGCGTTCCCGGGCCCGTATCTGGGTGGGGGGCGGTGTCATCTCTTCCTTTCCCAAACCCTCGCGTATTTTGTAATTATTGACAACACGGGCCGTTTAGTGAGCATCTACTATGCCCAGGCACTGTGTTAAACAGCCACTTTACATGCCTTCCCTCACCAAATCCTGGGAAAGTCCCCGTGGGATCGCCATTGTTCTTATCCTCTTTATAAAAGGGGACACGGGCTCCAACAGGTGAAGTGACTTGTCCGGGATCACATGGCTGACAAAAGCTGGGGCTGATTCAAGCCAGGTACTCTGCACCGCGTGGGCCCGTGGAGTCCCCTCAGAGCCCACTCAAAAGTGTGGGAACAGGAACCTTCACCTGGGCCCGCGATTCCCAGGCTGCAGCCGGCAGGGCGAAGGGGAGGTGAGAGTGGGGCGGGCAGAGCAGGGCGGGAGGGAGGGTATGGGGGCAGCGGGGCTGTTGCGCCCTGCGCCATTGGTAATTGCCTGGCCTGTTTCTAGCATGCAAATAGGGTGACGGGCACAGCTCATGGAATGCTGGGACAGAGACGTCCACCCAGCTTCCTGCACGCGGTGAGTACCGGAGGGATGACGGCCCCCACGTGACTGATTATTAATATCACCTGTAAGTGTTGGGGCTGAAAAGATGACACCGTTGACCTCTGGGGTTCCGTCAGACCTCCATGCCTCCTGCCCACCAGTTCCGGGAGACAGGCATGAAGGGGGACCGCGGTCATTTTAACCAGGGCTGCATGGGGCAGCCATGTGTTTCCAAGAAAAGATCTCCAGCCTCAACCTCACCCCTTCGCTCCTTTCCCGCTCCAGCTCCGAGAGACCAAGCCGAGGGGGAAGCCGGGACATGCACTTGTCCCCCAAGAGTGGGCCACAAGTCGGTACATGCGCTCGGACCAAAACGCAGCGTCCTGCCTCCCGGTGTGGTCAGAGCCACTCCGCAGGGGAGGCCAAAGCCCCCTGCCCCACCATGGGCACCGCCCTCCTCCAAGACAGGCGCCAAGGTGCGGCTGGCCCAGAGGTTGCCACCTGGACAAAACCCAGAGCTCGGCACCCAACTGCCACTTCCCCTGCCGGAGGGAAGGAGCAGCAGGGCCCTCCCAGGGACGCCCCAGTGGGCTAGGCTGCCCCCAAACCTGCCTCCCACACCACCTCCAGGAAGCCCTCCCAGCCCAGCCTCTCCTCCCTCAACTCACAGCTGGACCTGGGGGCCAGGGGCCAGGCTCCCTGCCAAGGAGCCCCGAGGGTGTGTGTGCGGGGGAAGGGGAGGCGCTGCCCGGTCTCTCTCGATTCCCGTAGCCCCCTTCCTCTGCCCCTAGGCGAATCCCGTCCCCACCCGGTCCCTGCTTCCAGGTCACGAGAACAGGAAAAACGGAGTAAGGGCTGCGGAAAGGGACTGGAATTAGACCCGGGGAGGAGATAGGAGTAGGGGCGACCGGCGGTGACCTCTCAAGGTCTCTCCGGCGCCGCCGGCCCCTCCCCCGCCCGCAGGTGGGCGCGCCCTGTCCGGTGACGTCACCCCAACCTGAGGCCGGCGGGGGAGGGGCCGGCGAGGATGAGAGTGAGTGGGTTGCGGGGCGAGAAGCAGGGGGCAGGGGGAAGGTGGCAGGGGTGGGTAGGGGCCTGAAGGTCGTGAAGCAGGGGCGGGAGCGGGAGCCCGGGCAGGGACCACTCACCCAGGACGCGACCCGGAGCAGGGTCTGGGGCCGCCGTGCAAAGCTCACAGGGTCCAGGGCGGCCCCGCGCGGCCCGCGCCGA
>NW_016811725.1:0-217 GCF_001698545.2 Rhinopithecus bieti
ATATTTTTTATCTGGGGTTATTTCGTTTGTCACCATAGGCTTCAGAGCATTCAAAAATATCACTTCTCGGATTCCACAAAAACAGTGTTAGCCAAAGGCTCCACATACGAGTGGTAATATTCTGTGAGATGAATTCACATGTCACAATGCAGTTTCTCACAAAGCTTCTCTATGGTTTTTTCTGTGGATATTTCCTTTGTTACCATAGGCTTCAAAG
>NW_016811726.1:0-2576 GCF_001698545.2 Rhinopithecus bieti
GAAGAAGAAGAAGAAGAAGAAGAAGAAGAAGAAGAAGAAGAAGAAGAAGAAGGAAGAAGAGATATGGAAAGGATAAGAACATTCATGGAATAGGGGAAAAGAAAGACATGTACAAACTCACTAACAAGCCATATCCACTTAGATTGTGGAAGCAGGCACAGTGCTTTCTTGTTATCTGTGTTTTGATCCTTGGTTTTTTTGTTTGTTTGTGGTGGTGTTGTTGTTGTTGTTGTCGTTTGAGACGGAGTCTCTCTGCAGTGCCTAGGCTGGAGTGCAATGGTGTGATCTCAGCTCACTGCAACCTCCGTCTCCCAGGTTCAAACGATTCTCCTGCCTCAGAGGCCTCCTAAGTAGCGGGATTACAGGCACCCGCCATCATGCACGGCTAATTTTTGTATTTTTGTAGAGATAGGGTTTCACCATTTTGGCCAGGCTGGTCTTGAACTCCTAACCTCAGGTGATCCACCTGCCTTGGCCTCCCAAAGTGCTGGGATTACTGTCGTGAGCCACTGCGCCCGGCCTTTTTTCTTTCTTTTTGAGACAGAGGCTCATTCTGTTTCCCAGGCTGGAGTGCAGTGGCATGATCTCAGCTCACTGCAACCTCCACCTCCCGGGTTCAAGCAGTTCTCCTGCCTCAGCCTCTTGAGTAGCTGGGACTACAGGCACATGCCACCACACCCGGCTAATTTTTGTATTTTTAGTAGAGATGGGGTTTAAACATGTTGGCCAGGCTGGTCTCAAACTCCTGACCTCAGATGATCTGCCCACCTCAGTCTCCCAAAATGCTGGGATTATAAGCATGAGCCACTGCATCTAGCCTGTGTTTTGCTCTTTAAGTGTTTATGTGGTAGAGTCAAATTGTGCACTTAAAGAGTTTGCATAATTTTAAGAATATTTAGAGTGAACAGCGTAATTTCAAATGCTCTAGCAGCTAAGAAAAATAGATGAAGTAGAACACCACATATATATTTACCACTGCTTCTTTTTACATTGCATTTCCCTGAGCATTTGGTTTCTTGATTTAAGTTGCATATGTTATTGCCTTCGCACCAAGTAGATTATACCAGTTTATACCAGTTCCACACCATTTTCAGTAGCTTACAGTACCATGAAGTCAAGTGAAATTGCTGCTTCTTGATATTGCCAGGCACCATTTCTTATGACTTGAAGAAAATATCTCCATTTCCTGCCACCCTCTATGTTCACTTTTCCTGGTGTCCAAATCATCGTCCTCTCCTTTCCTATGTCAATGCAGAGTTTTTTAGAAAAGTGAGAGATAATATATATAATATTTATACCCTGTGTTCACAAACAAATCTTTTCCTTCATGAAATGAAAGGTCTTCCTCCCACAGGGAGGACTCTTTCTCTCCCTCACTTGACTACTTTCCCCATCTCTTCCCTCTTCCTTCGGCACTGGAGCTTACCTTCCATACTCCTGCATGGCAGGTCAGCCCATAAATTCTCTCCCCCCAGTATTCCATGCTTTGTATTTCTTGCAATGTATACGTGGTACTGTTGCGCAGAAAACATGATGTTTCAGATTTTTTATTCAAAGCCTCAGATGATTCTTCTTCTACTTAAAAAAATACATCTAAGCTAGACTGAAAAATATTTTGGTAACTGATCTTTGAGACCAGTCATATTGGAAAATATATTAGTCAATTGCTGAAAGTCTAACACAATTTTCTACATGCCACTGACCCAAGGACTTCCAGAGAGAAATAAACTGGAAATGTATGCTTTTTTAAAAAGGAGAATAAGGAAATAAACAGTTGTCACAGAAGTCTTTTAAATGACAGGGTTAGGAGGTCTTTGCAATGTTTGGCTCCATTCCAGCACACACCCCATTTTGCATTCTGCAGGGATTCAGGCAGCTGAAAGGTGTACCATCCGTTATGTGTGTGTCTGCTCATTCAGCAAGCACTTGATGACAGTAGGACAGTTTCTCAATCTCACCACTACTGGCATTTGGGGTCAGATTATTCTTTGTTGTGTAAGGTACTTAGCAGAATCCCTGGTCATCACCCAGTAGATGTCCACAGTCACTCCCACCCTCCCAGTTGTGAGTTATGACCATCAAAATTGTCCACACACATTGCCAAATGTTCCGTGGGGAACAAAGTCACCTCCAGTTGAGAAACTGCTGTCGGCTATCCCCAGTCTTAACCTTCAGAACACTGGGATCATGGCTAAACTGTGGGTGAACAGGACTCTACCATTTTAGGGCTCTACAGAAAGGTGTGAGCCCAGGTCCTAAACTTCTACTATAATCTAAAAAGACATTTAAACACTCCAGGGGATGGGGTTATCATATCCTGCAATAATTGCCCAATTATCATGCCTTGCTTATGAACACTTCTGAGCTACTGGAATTCAGGCTCTTGGGTCTCTAAATTTCCCATGAACTCTCAAGTGACAAAGATACAGACATCCATGGTAGCAACATGAAAAAGGAAATGTGTCACATTTTAGCGAATGACAAACGTCCCAACCTACATTAAATATCTTTCACTACAATATTATTCAATCTAGATAAGATTTTTTCTTTTCTTTTCTTTTTTTTTTTTTTTTTTT
>NW_016811727.1:0-3175 GCF_001698545.2 Rhinopithecus bieti
CATGCTTGTGACAGACCAATATATAGATATGCTTTTCTCTTTTCAAAAAAAAAGTTTTAAAAATTTAATCATTTTTTCCCTTTTTGATCTATTTATTTATTATTTTTTGACACGGAGTTTTGCTCTTGTTGCCCAGGCTGGAGTGCAATGGCGCAATCTCGGCTCACTGCAACCTCTGCCTCCCGGGTTCAAGCCATTCTCCTGCGTCAGCCTCCTGAGTAGCTGAGATTACAGGTGCATGCCACCAGTCCTGGCTAATTTTTTTTGTATTTTTAGTAGAGACAGGATTTCACCATGTTGGCCAGGCTGGTCTCAAACTCCTGACCTCAGGTGACCTCGGCTCACTGCAACCTCCGCCTTCTGGGTTCAAGCAATTCCCCTGCCTAAGCCTCTTGTGTCGTTGGGATTACAGGCATGTGCCACCATGCCCACCTAATTTTTTATTTTAAGTAGAGACAGGGTTTCTCCACGTTGGTCAGGCTGGTCTCGAACTCCCGACCTCAGGTGATCCACCAGCCTCGGCCTCCCAGAGTGCTGGAATTATAGGCATGAGCCACAGCGTTCGGCCTGACAGAGGGATTTCTGTATCCCGGGGTTTCTTGCCTTGGTGCATCAGAAGAATCGGATCACACGTGGGCTTGGAGAATGAGTGCAAGATTCTACTGAGTGGAAGTAGCTCTCAGCAAATGGGGGTTCCAGAAGGGAGATAGTTTTCCCCTGGAGTCGGGCAGCTCATCGCCCAGGCTCTCCTCCAACTGCCCCAGCCAAACTCTGTGTTGTTCTGCAGATTGGGGGGCCTGCTGGCTTGCCTGTGCTGGTGCATTCCTTTTGACATCCAGCCACCTGTGTGTGCCTCCGCCAATGTGCTCCTATGGACGTCTAGCCGCTTCTGTGTCTGCCTGCTAAGTCTCAGAGGTTTTTGTTTTTATAGGCACAGGATGCGGTGTGCAGGTCAGGGTAGTCATGGGAAATGCAACATTTGAACACCAAGGCAGGAGTGCCGTCCTCACCTAGGTTCTTGGGGATAGACCCCAGCCAGGGACCACCCTCTTCCCTTTCCAGCACTCCCATATTATTACTTATCTATGTAATAATAGTGCTACATACTTACTAGCCTAAAGGAAGACACATTTATTTTCTCTGTTTCTGTGGGTCAGGATGACTTCCAGTTCCAAAATGGCAGCATAGAAGCATGCTGGCTTCACTCCCTCCACAATAAACCAAAAACAAATGTACAATGTCAAGATTATCACCAGAAATATTCCAGAACTCATATATGAAAATGAGTTCCCAGGGTCACAAAGAAGTAAAAAACTCTAAGCAGATGGTAAGAGAATCGGACTTCCACATTTGTGACGTTTCTCCCCTCATTCTGACTGGCATCAAGCACAAGAAAAAATTTCCCCCAACTCACAGTTTCTACACTGGAAAAAGTGAGGTTGAGGTGGATAACCAACTTCTCCATCATCCTGGGTTCCATGGCAGGAGACCCATCCCTGCCTTAAAGCCACAGGAAGCACTGTGAGTGCCTGAAAGGAGAAATATCCCGGAGAACAGTCAGAACCAGCAGGGAGGGAAGACTACCATCCCCTGCCCTAGGAACTGCTTTGTAAATCAGCCAAAGAAGACACCAAATCAGAGTGGCTGTTCAGCAGCACCACACTGCAGAAGGTTTGTTCCACAGGTCTTGTGGGGACTTTCACTCGCGTCCGTGTGAAGAGACCACCAAACAGGCTTTGTGTGAGCAACAAAGTTGTTTATTTCACCTGGGTGCAGGCGGGCTGAGTCCGAAAAAAGAGTCAGTGAAGGGAGATGGGGGTGGGGCCATTTTATGAGATTTGGGTAGGTAGTGGAAAATTACAGTCAAAGGGGGTTGTTCTCTGGCTGGCAGGGGTGGGGTCACAGGTTGCTCAGTGGGGAGCTTTTGAGCCAGGATGAGCCAGGAGAAGGAATTTCACAAGGTAATGTCATCAGTTAAGGCAGGAACAGGCCATTTTCACTTCTTTTGTGATTCTTCAGTTACTTCAGGCCATCTGGATGTATACGTGCAGATCACAGGGGATATGATGGCTTAGCTTGGGCTCAGAGGCCTGACATTCCTGTCTTCGTATATTAATAAGAAAAGTGAAACAAAATAGTGTTGAAGTGTTAGGGTGGTGAAAATTTTGGGGGGTGGCATGGAGAGAGAATGGGTGATGTTTCTCAGGGATGCTTCGAGCGGGATTAGGGGCAGTGTGGGAACCTAGAGTGGGAGAGATTAAGCTGAAGGAAGATTTTGTGGTAAGGGGTGATATCGTGGGGTTGTTAGAAGAAACATTTGTTGTGTAGAATTATTGGTGATGGCCTGGATGTGGTTTTGTATGAATTGAAAAACTAAACGGAATAAGAGAAGGAGAAAAACAGGTACTGAAGGACTAAGAATTGGGAGGACCTAGGACATATAATTAGAGAGTGCCCAAGGAGGTTCAGCATAGCCCTGCCAGCAAAGATTATTTATTTACTTTAAGAGGGAGTTTAGAGTGGCAGTTTGGGATAGCACCAGGAGATATCAGCTGTGATGGCTTGGAGAAACAGTGTAAACTGGCAGTGTAAACAAGAGCAGGGCATTTAAGAGTAGTTGAGAATGGTGGATAGGAGTATGACTAGACAGAAGATAGTAGGGATGATAAGTTTTTTAGAGTACAGTCCAAGTTGGTCTGGGGTCTGGAATGAGACTGGGGCCTAATAAAAAGAAGCATCTATACAGGAGCTCAAATGGGCTGTATCCTGTAGCATTCCAAGGACAGGCCCAAATTCTGAGAAGGGCAAGTGGTAAAAGTATTGTCCAGTCCTCTTTAACTTGGTGGCTGACCTTGGTGAGGTGTGTTTTTTTTTGTTGTTTTTTTTTTGTTTTGTTTTGTTTTTTTTTTGAGACCGAGTCTTGCTCTGTCACCCAGGCTGGAGTGCTGTGGCCGGATCTCAGCTCACTGCAAGCTCCGCCTCCCGGGTTCACGCCATTCTCCTGTCTCAGCCTCCCGAGTAGCTGGGACTACAGGCGCCCGCCTCGTCGCCCGGCTAGTTTTTTGTATTTTTTAGTAGAGACGGGGTTTCACCGTATTAGCCAGGATGGTCTCGATCTCCTGACCTCATGATCCGCCCGTCTCGGCCTCCCAAAGTGCTGGGATTACAGGCTTGA